>NC_056739.1:1739256878-1739386878 GCF_019279795.1 Protopterus annectens | reverse complement strand
ATCCTCTTGGTGAGGTACTTTTGGGGTCTTTCCAGTTGCTGCAGGTGTCTGGTAAGGTACATCCCAAAAGGGGCATTGTACTCCATTATGGGCCTGATGAGGGATGAGTAAAGAGACACGATGACCTCCCCTGATCTAGATGTGAATTCCTTCATGATTAGGTGGGCTATATAAAATGTTTTTCTAACCACTTTAGCCACGTGGTTGCCAAATGAGAGATTGCTATCAACTTGGGTCCCCAGGTCCCTAATTACTTCTTCTGTACTTAATGGATTACCACCTATGTGGTAATTTGTGGGCACTTTGTTTTTGCCAAAGGGGATGATTATACACTTTTTGGCATTTAGCTTGAGGCTATGGCTCTGGCACCAGTTGTCTGTTTCTATGAGGCCCTTTTGGAGGATGCTTGTGTCGGCTGGAGAGTCGATTATAGCGCCCAGTTTGCAGTCATCTGCGAACTTGGTCAGCCACAGTCCTTCAGTGTTGGCCTGTACCTCCGAGAAATATATACCGAACAGGAGAGGTCCCAGGACTGAGCCTTGTGGGACGCCACTTGTAACTGGTTTGGAGTCTGACATGGCTCCAGCAATTCTAACCATGTGGGTTCTGTCCTTGAGCCAGTTTGCAACCCATCTAGTGACATAGGGGTTTATATTTAAGCTGGTGAGCTTATCTATAATGCCCGAGTGGGGTATTGTATCGAAGGCTTTTGTGAGGTCCAGGTAGGCTGAGTGGACCACCTTCCCCTCGTCAATGGCCTTGGTGACTGTTTCAAAGAAATTGACCAGGTTTAAGAGGCAGGATCTGCCCTTAACAAAGCCGAACTGGGTAGGATCCAGTGTCTGTAGGTCCCCAATATCTTTTTTTATGAGGTCCATGATGATCCTTTCTATTTCTGGCTATAGTTTCCAGGATCCATTGAGGCACCACCTTTGTGGAGAGGGACCACTGTTGCTGTACGCCACTCTTTGGGTACATATCCTGTGGTAAGGCTGAGATTGAATAGTAGTTTTATGTTTGGGTTTAGCTCTTCTTGGAGTTCATGTAGGACACAGGCCGAGACACCGTCTGGTTCCATTGATGCTGTGTTTTTTGCTTTGGAGAGGGCGGCTCTTACCTAAGCATCTGAGATGTCAGGGGGGGCAGCACTCTGCTGGGATAGATATTTCCCTTTTGGGTGGGGGGGGGAGAAGTTTGCGCTGAACCTGTCAGCTAGGATGTTGGCAATGTCTGTGGGTTTGGTGTATTTTTTGTCATTTTGGACTAATTCTGAGCATATCTGGGAATTCCCACCCAGGTTACTAACATAACTAAAGAAAGCCTTGTGATTATCCTTAGTGTCCTGTGCAGTTTTTCTCTCGAAGCTGGCCTTAGATGATTTTATGAGTGCCCGTAGTTTTTTGCTAACACTGATCAGAGATGCCTTCCCTTTTTGGGATTTTGCTCTATCATCTAGTAGCTTCCTCCTTCTATTGTATAGTTTGTTTATGGCTGGGGTCCACCAGACAGGACGTCTGTCTTTGAAGGATTGGGTCTTGGTTTTATTTGGGATTGCATGATCCATGCATTCCTGAAGGTGTTCATAGAATGCGTTTATAAAGGATTCTGCGGTCTGGGCCATATTTTCCACAGGCCCAGGGGCTTTGAAGGATTTCACCTCGGTTTTGAGGAGTGTGAAATTTGCTTTAGAGACGTTTTTCACTGTGGTTTTCAGGGCAGGGGGTGGGGTCGGGATGTGAATATCCAGAGAGATTAGTTTATGGTCTGATCTTACCAGTGAGGGATACACTTCTGGTCTGGAGCATAGAGTCCCCATGTTGGTGATGATCAGATCCAGTATGTTTTCCCCTCTTGTGGGAGTGGTAACAAGTTGTTCCATAGCATTTGAGTTTATAAATTCTAGGAACCTTTGAGCTAGGGTGTTGGAGCTAGAGTAATGCTCCCAGTCTATGTTTGAGTAGTTGAAGTCGCCCAATATAATGGTGTTTGGAGAGACCTTCATATTTTCCAGTGTTCTCAGGAAGGCCGAGTGGGGTTCCTGGGTTTGGGAGGGTGGCCTGTAGCAGGCTATAAACTGGAAGGCAGTTTTACCCACTGTTAGTTGCACAAGGATATTCTCTGATGCTTCGTGCAGTGCCACCAACCTGGAGGTGTGGGTATCTTTGACGAATATTGATACTCCCCCTCCTTTTCTGGTTCGGTCCAAGTTTTGGGGCCGAAAAGCATGGTATGAGGTATAACCTGGTAGTGCTGGGGTGCTCTCAGGAGCCTTGAACCAGGCTTCTGTTACTGCACAGATATCGATGTTCTCCATGCTAAGGAGAGTTTCGAGTGCATGCATCTTGAGGTTTAGACTTCTGGCATTGAGTAGCATTACTCTTAGTTTCTTATCCCTTGTGATACCTATGGAGGTGGGTTTGTCTTTTGAGCCTTGCCTAAAAAAGGCACTATGGGGGTAGCAAGAGCCTTTGCCAATATCCGAAAGCCCAGGGGTGACAGGTGCAAGCCGTCCCTAGTGAAGCATCGTGGCCTTTCAAGCATGTAATCCCAGGCTGACAGTCATTGGATCCCCTTTGAATGACACCAATACTTAAGCCAATTGTTGAAATTGATCATCTTGTCTTCATATTGTGGCATCATTCTTGGTGAGGGTAAGATGCTACTCAAGGTCAGGGTCATACGGCCTGGGCCACATGCTCAGAGAGCTCATCTATGTCTCTTTTCATGTAGTCCAGGGAGGTACGTCTCGGGTCATTCACACCAGCATGGACAGTGACTGAGTCATATTTGTACTTGCCTTGGAGTGACCTGAGTGCTTGTGTTATGTGGCGGATCCTAGCGCTCGACAGGCAGCTCACTGTGACCTTCTCCTTGCTCAGCCTGGTGAGCGGGACATCAGTGTGCCTGACGATAGAGTCACCTATTACAAGTGTATCAGGTGTGTTGTTTAGCCTTAAGGGCTGTGACTGTTCGGCACACTGGCTTTGTGAGCTATGTGTTGCACGTGTTTTGTTTTGGGGTAGCGGTTGCTTGGGTGTCTGCTTTGGAGGTCTCTGCTGCTTAGGCAGATTTTTATTTAGAGCCTCCGAGTATGTTTTTGTGTGTTTATGTGTTTGGTTTGCTGTCGTGGTAGGTCTATGTGAGACTGGAATTGTAGTGAGTGTGGTTTCCTTCTCCTCCTGACAGGTTTTGCCAGTACTGAGTTGAGAGAGCTTATCGTCCAGTTTGGCTATATGGTTGCATCTCTCACATGTATTGGAATTTGTTGGGAGGAGGAGAGGGTTGTCTGTGTACATGAGGCAGTTGTAACATTGCCTCAAGATTCCCAGATTCACCAGCTGGACCAGAGAGGAGATTGACAACTGACCTTTGGACCTGCTAGAATAGTATTGGGAATTCCTTTATAATTGAAAAAAAGGGCCAATGGGAAACTAGGTACTCAAGGGGAGTTTGTGAGGGTGTAGTGCTTTTAATTTTTTAGTGCTGACTTATATAATTGCTTTAGTGAGCAAGTGCCAGGTAACTTAAATGCAATGTGTTACAGGTAACTTAAATGCAAAAATGACAAACAGTAACTTTCTTTCAAGTGGAACAAGGAAATAAGTACAGTCAGCAATGCAGATGTCACTAGGGATCCACAGAAGCGCTGAAAAGCCGCGTTTAGGTGGAATTAGCATTTCAGGGAAATAACAAGCAAACAAGCATACAAACAAAGCTAGATTCAGCAGGCCTGGATCTAGTCTATGCTACAGCAAACAAAGTGTACCAATTCCAGTAAGAAACAGTTCAAATATGCAGGCACTATAAGCCTTTAACCAGAAATTCCCAGCTCAGAAGGGCAGAGTCCAGCCTCTCCTCCCACAAGAGTGCAGGCCACGAACCTTCTTAATGTAAAATAACTGGCCTGAAGCCCAAGTGCTTAAACCAGAACTAATACACTTTTAGAATAACAGACACTGAGCCCTCAATCAGCAGTTTCCAACTTAGAAGGATGTAAGCTACCTGTCCTGCCACCACAGTGCAGGCCACAATCCTTCCTAATGTAAAACAACTGGTCTGAGCCCTAGTGCTTAATCCAAAAGACTTAGAATGATAGCTACACTTTAATCAAGTTACTACCAAGCAGTAATAAATACAATTGAATACTTTAAAGAATGCCTGGATTAGTGCTCAAGTTATACAACAAAGCTAGATTCAGCAGGCCTGGATCTAGTCTATGCTACAGCAAACAAGGTGTACCAATTTAGTAAGAAACAGTTAAAATATGCAGGCACTATAAGCCTCTAACCAGAAATTCCCAGCTCAGAAGGGCAGAGTCCAGCCTCTCCTCACACACACACACACACACACACACACACACACACATATATATAGATATATATATATATATATATATATATATGTATTGTTGCCTCACAGTAAGATGTTGTTCTGTTCGATTCTCCGCTAGAGCGTCTTCTGTGTGGAGACATGCGTGAATGGGCGTACCTTCATTGAAGGTTGTGCGTCAGAGCCGGCAACTCGGTACGTAAAAATCTACTGCCAATCATTAGCGGACCGGAGTTCCACTGTGGTGACCCCTAAATGGGAAAAGCCGAAAGACACAACAACAACATAATATATATGTATATAAATATATATATATATATATATATATATATATATATATATATATATATATATACACACACACACTAAAAGAGTGAGTTTTTATTATTTGCAAAAAAAAAAAAAAAGTGAAGTCCAGTTTCTTTTTTTTTTTTTTTTTTGCACTAGTTGTCAGAATAGATATCCTTCCTTATCATTGTTGACATCATTATATGTAGGATCTCCTGCCAAGGATAGCCCTACATTCAGACTGTATACGAAAACCTTTGCATCCTCCCAGCATCATACATTAGAGGTATGCTCCCCACATAGCTGTAGGGCATAAAGGTGATGTACACATGCTCAGTACTCAGAACGTCTTTGCTGTAAGCCCAAATGCCCCAGTTGAACATCTTTGTGACTGCCCTTCACTGATCTAGTTTCTAGCGAGACATTTACAAATAGGTTCCCCATCAGGGTCCCTTCTTTTCTTTGTGTACTTAGGGTATATGTCATCCAGAAAGGGAAACTTTCACTGTAAGGGCAGATAAAGGTCATCATGAGAGGTGTTTATTCTGCCAAGGTGCTCCACAAGATCATACCCAGTGCACCATTTGTCAGGATTTTGTTCTCAGAACTCTTCACAACCATCTATCTTCTTTATCCATTTACCTTGAGAACCAACATCTTAAACTCTTTACCCAGGGTACCATGGCTGAATTTGCCTGCCCTGCGGTACAGCTGTCTCTTAAAAAGAAAACCAAAAAGTTTCAGTCTGACTCTGCTGCTGTACAGCCTATGCCAGACATCTCTCTCAAGGTAAAGTCTCCAAAGACCATTTGCTACTGACCCCATTTTCCACTGCTGTGACCCTGTGAGAGGCTGGCATGGAACTGGCTTTTCGCACATCCTGTGAGGCTATGCAAACATCAGCAATGGATGTTGAGGGGGAACCATGACTGTTCATTTCCAAAGGCCCTGGAGGACTTCCCTATATTCTTGTTAGGGAAGAGGTTCCTGGTGTCCTTATTGAGTCTATGCATGGCTCTGAGCCCCCTATGTTGATCAAAGCAGATGTCCTGCTAGAAAAAGAAACAGAAAGCTAAACATGTTCCTCCCATTGCTAAGGATCCTCAGAGGGAATGGCAGGACTTTACCCAGGGTTTATTCAGTGACATAATGGCCTTGAAGTCCCCTCAGATATTATCTGTTCCTGCTTCTTCTTGGTCTTCTACCCCAGCCAGAAGGACTTGGGAATCTGCTTTGATGGTTGAGGATATGGATTCAGGAGATGAATCCTTGGCCTATTCCTGTCACTTCACCCTTAGACTGTGGGTCAGAGGAAGAAGATTCCTGGAGTCCTGATTCTCCCTTTGAGGAGTTGTCTTAGGGGATACTATTAATCGCATGACGGAGCATTTTAAGTGAAATTTCTCCCACATGTCTGACATTCAAAGGAGGTATTTTGAGCTCTTCCAAATGTAATCTCCTAAACCTTCTGCTGTTTCTTCTGTCTTGGATGCCTTGATGGATACCTTTGCAGCTTCTTCTTTGGCTCTTGAGTCCCAACCTCCAGCCCCGAAGAAGACAAATCACTTTTATAAGGTGCCTCGAGAGTTTAAGTACCATTACAAGTGTTCTTTAGAAACTCCTCTACAAAAACCAAACTGTAGAACAAGAAAAGCACAGCACAGCACTAAAGGAACATGACTTTAATGACCAACTTAAACGCTTTCTTGCCACATACGTAGGGAATTCCTCAGAACAACATTAACAAAACCACCCAGCCTTTAAATAACACATCAGTTAATCACTCAATTACACTGTAGTTTAAAATTGTACATTGAATTCAATTAAATAATTAAGCATTATGTACACACACAATGCCCTATCAAAAAAAAAAACATTAACACACACTTACTTATAATGTTAAAACATAAAGACATTATCCTGAAATATTTTTTAATTTTAAAACACATGAAATGCCCGTAGCCTAATTAATACCTGGATACTCAGTTGCGTTTAATCGCAGCTGCCATTTTTAACTCACTTAAATCCAGGTGTGCATCCATATTTTTCCCTTGTGGGTCTTTTACAATTTGCTGTATTATTAAGAACTTGAATACATAGTCTGTATATTCTTTAACATGCCTACTCAGGGCATTGGTCATCCTACCATGTTTAATATCCAAAATGTGTTCTGCAATTCTGTTTTTAAAAAACCTACTGGCTTTCCCTATATAAAATGTGGGGCAGTTTTGCAACTTGGCTCCATACGCCACATTTTGACTACAACAATTGTAGTGCCCATTAATAAATATGGATGTCCCATTTAATTAAAAACAATCACTTGTTTCTAAAATGTGAGGGCAAAATGTACACATCCTGCACTTAAAATTCCCTTTTACTCTATTATTATAAATATTACTTTCCTTTCCACTTGTTTCTAAAATATGTTTGAAAGATCTGTCCTTTCTAAATACTATTTTGGGTATGTTACCCACCCTTTGCCGTACATTTGAATCATATTTTAAAATTTCCCAGTTATTCTTAATTATTTCTGAAATGTCATTTGCATCCTTATTGAATGTAATTATAAAACTCAAACCAAATCATTTGTTAACCTGCCCTGTCTAATAGTATGGGACATTGCACTCATTTCATGTCGACCTTCTAAAATGGGTTTATATATACCTTCTTTACGCTTGTGTATAACTTCATCACTTATTTGATTTAATAATTCCACTGGATACCCTCTCATGCAAAACAGCTGCATAATAAACTGTACCTCATCAATAAATTCAGTATCGGAACTCACCATTCTGTCAGCCCGAACCATCTGCTCCTTAACTATCAACTTTTTTTGATGGCACAGGTGCCAGCTGGTGAATTCCAAATACGAATTTGAAAACGTGGGTTTCCTGTAAATGGCTGACACTAACTTTTTCTCTTCAATATCTTTTCTTAAAGCTACATCTAAGTAAGAAATGTGTGTCCTACTAAAAACTTTAGGAAATCCACTGACTCGTTAATATACTCAAAGATTTGATTGAGTTCAACCGCAGTCCCTTTCCACACAACAAATAGGTCATACAAGAACCTGGTATAATATTCAATCTTAGAAAAATAAACCCATTGCATAATAAACTCCTGTTCTCAATGAGACATGAGATAATTAGCAAAAATGGGGACACAAGCTGCCCCCATTGCAACTCCTGTTAGTTGCTTATAATATTGTCCTTCAAAGTAGATGTAGTTGTTTTTTAGCACAACTTCCATTAGAGCTACAAATTTATTTATTTGATCTTGATCATATACACCTGTCTTTGTTAACTGGATTTCTAGCCATTCCAAACCCTCCTTGTGTGGTATAACGGAAAAAAGGTTACAAGCATCTATAGTAACCAACATTATTTTTTCATCTACTTCAATCCTGTCTAACTTTTCCAAGAATTGCCACGAATCTCTAGTAATGTAAGGGAATGCCGTCAATCCTGTTTGTAAATTCACATCCAGAAATTTACTAATGAAGCAAGTTTTTGATCGTTTTCCACCAACTATTGGTCTAAACCTTGGGTCATTTAGTCCTTTATGGATCTTAGGTATCCCAAATATGTTAGGTACCATGGGGTGTTGGTTCATTATATAACTAAATTCATCTTCATTTATTTGTCCCTGATATAACATATCCTCCAATATACATAGGTTCATAGGTAGGTACTAGGCTATCTGCCCAAGGGCATTTATAAGCCTAGCCAGAATGTGTTGGCTTTCTCCTCCCCTTTAAATTAGTTTCCTGGGCCTCTGTCTAGCAGGGCCACTAAAGTGATCCCCAGGGTAAACCTATGATTTCCCATCCACTCGTCAAGGTTTCTCTTGAAGAGAGTCAGCGAGGGGTTCTGCCTAACATAAATTGGGATTCTATTCCAGAGCGAGGGAAGTCTCTTGAGACAGGAATCTATCCCTCCAGCATGTCCTGTTTATTGTTGTGCTGAGGTTTAGTTCACTGGAGCATGTGGCTCTAAGAGATTTGGTTTTCTTGAGGTGGAGCATGTCCATTAATTCCAGGTAAGACATGGCCTTATACGTCAGGCAGAGATCACCTCTGAGCAGGCGGTAAGCAACCCAGTAAAGCTGGAGTTTTTTTTAGATGAGCTGCATAGGGCATCTCTTTGAGGCCCATGATCCTCTTGGTGAGGTACTTCTGTGGTCTTTCCAGCTTTTGCAGGTGTCAAGTGAGGTAAATTCCAAATGAGGCATTGTACTCTATTATGGGCCTTATGAGTGATGAGTAGAGGGGCACACTGACCTCTCTTGATCTAGAGGTGAACCCTTTCGTGATTAGGTGGGCTACATAGAAGGAATTTCTAACTACTTTGGCAATGTGATTATCGAAGGAGAGGTTGCTATCTACCTGGGTCCCCAGGTCCCTAATTACATCTTCCGTACTTAGTGGATTACCACCTGTGTGATAATTCGTGGGCATTTTGTTTTTCCCAAAGGGGATGACTATGCATTTTTTGGCATTCAGCTTGAGGCCATGGTTTTGTCACCAGGTATCTGTCTCTGTGAGACCCTTCTGGAGAATGTCTGTGTCAGCCGGTGAGTCGATTATGGCCCCCAGTTTGCAGTCATCTGCGAACTTGGTCAGCCATAGTCCTCCTGTGCTTGCCTGTACCTCAGAGAAGTATATACCGAACAGGAGGGGTCTCAGGACTGAGCCCTGTGGGACGCCACTTGTAACTGGTTTAGAGTCGGACATGGCACCCGTGACTCTGACCATGTGTGTTCTATCTGTGAGCCAGTTGGCCACCCATCTCGTGACATAGGGGTTAATGTTCAAGCTGGTGAGTTTATCTATGATGCCAGAGTGTGGAATGGTGTTGAAGGCCTTAGCGAGGTCCAGGTAGGCTGTGTGGACTACCTTTCCTTCATCTATGGCCTTGGTAACTGTTTCAAAGAAGTCAACTAGGTTTAGGAGGCAGGATCTGCCTTTAACAAAGCCGAATTGGGTAGGGTCTAGTGTCTGGAGGTTCTCAATGTCTCTGTTTGAGTTCCATGATGATTCGCTCCATAGTTTTGCAGACCAGGCTAGTCAGGCTTATAGGGCGATAGTAACCTGGTTCTGTTGTGGCACCACCTTTGTGGAGCGGGATGACTGTTGCTGTATGCCATTCTTTGGGTACATAGCCTGTGGTAAGGCTGAGTCTGAACAGTGAATTTAGGTGAGGGTTTGGTTCCTTTTGGAGTTTGTGTAAGACGCAGCCTGGGACACCATCCGGTCCCATTGATGATGTGTTCTTAGCTTTGGAGAGGGTTCTTTTTACCTGCCTGTCCGTGATGTCTGGGGATCTGCATTCTTCTGGGATGGACACCGGCCTTTTTTTTGGGGGGGGGGGGTAAAGTTTGCTCTGAACTTGTCAGCCAGGATGTTGGCAATGTCAGTTGGTTCAGTGTATTTTTTGCTATTTTGCACTAGCTCAGAGCATATCTGAGAGTTACCACCTAGATTTTTGACATAGCTAAAGAAGACTTTGTGGTTATCTTTAGAGTCCTTGGCAATTTTTCTTTCGAAACTGGCCTTGGATGATTTTATGAGGGATCATAGTTTCTTGTTAATATTGATCAGTGATGCCTTTCCTTTTTGGGATTTAGCTCTATCATGTAGTAGTTTCCTCCTTCTGTTGTAAAGCTTATTTATGGCCGGGGACCACCAGACTGGTTTCCTTTTTTTTGGAGGAGTGAGTTTTGGTTTTACTTGGGATGGCTCGATCCATGCATCCCTGTAGATGCTCATAGAATGCACTTGTAAAGGATTCTGCGGTTTGGGCAGCATTGTCCTTTAGCAAGGGGGCAATGAAACTTTCCATCTCGGTCTTGAGAAGTGTGAAGTTGGCTTTTGAAAAGTTTTTTACAGTGGTTTCCTTGACTTGGGGTGGGGTCGGGATGTGGATGTCCTGTGTGATTAGTTTATGATCTGATCTTACCAGCAAGGGGTTTACCTCTGGTGTGGAGCACTGATCCCCCATATTGGTGATGATCAGGTCCAGTATGTTGTCACCTCTTGTGGGTGTGGTGACCAGCTGTTCCAGAGCGTTTGAGTTTATAAACTCTAGAAAGCGTTGAGCAAAGGAGTTTGTACTCGAGTAGTTAACCCAGTCAGTGTTTGGGTAGTTGAAATCTCCCAATATCATGGTGTTAGGTAGGACTTTGTATTTTCCAATGTTCTCAGGAATGCTGAGTGGGGGTCCTGAGACAAGGTAGGTGATCTGTAGCAGGCTATAATCTGAAAAGCAGCTTTGCCCACTGATAGTTGCACATGGATTGTCTCCGAGGCCTCGTGCTGTACTACTAACCTGGAGGCATGTGCATCCTTCATGAAAATGGACACACCCCCTCCTTTTGTATTTCGGTCTGGGTTCTTGGACCGAAAGGTATGGTATGAGTTGTAGCCTGGTAGTGCTGGGGTACTCTCTGGAGCTTTGAACCAGGTTTCTGTTACTGCACAGATATCGATTTGCTCCATGCTAAGGAGTGCCTCGAGTGCGTGCATTTTGAGGTTTAGACTTCTGGCATTGAGTAGCATTACCCTCAGTTTCTGGTTTCTTGTGTTGTTTGCGGAAGTGGGTTTGTCTTTTGAGCCTTGCCTAAAAAAGGCACTATGGGGGTGGCAAGAGCATTGGCCAGTATTCGAAAGCCTAGGGGCGACAGGTGCAAGCCATCTCTGGTGAAGCAGAGTGGCTTGTCCAGCATGTCATCCCAGGCTGACAGACACTGGATCCCCTTTGAACGACACCAATAGCTTAGCCAGTTGTTAAAACTGATCATTTTTTCTTCGTACTGTGGCATCATTCTTGGTGAGGGCAAGATGCTACTCAGGGTCAGGGTCATACCGGCCTGGGCTACATGATCAGCAAGCTCTTTTATGTTTCATTTCATGTAGTCCAGGGAGGTACGTCTCAGGTCGTTCACACCAACATGTACAATGACAGAGTCATATTTGTACTTGTTTTGGAATGACCTGAGTGCTTGTGTTATGTGGCGGATCCTGGCACCTGACAGGCAGCTTACAGTAACCTTCTCCTTGTTCGGTCTAGTAAGTAGGATGTCAGTGTGCCTGACAATAGAGTCACCTATTACAAGTGTATTGGGTGTGTTGTTGTACCTTAAGGGCTGTGGTTGCGTGGCACACTGACTTTGTGAAGTATGTGATACGTGGTTGTTGTTTGAGGTGGAGGTTGCTTGGATGTCTGCTTTGGAGGTCTCTGCTGCTTAGGCAGATTTTTATTTAGAGCCTCCGAGTATGTTTTTGTTTATTTATGCGTGTTGTTTGCTGGTGCATGTGTGACTGTTTTATGTGAGACTGGAAGTGTGGTGCAAGTGTTTCCCTTTTCCTTCTGGCTGGCTGTTCCAGTCATGGGTTGAGAGAGCTTGGCCTCCAGTTTGGCTGTATAGTTGCATCTCTCACATATATTTGTGTTTGTTGGAAGGAGGAGAGGGTTGTCCGTGTACATGAGGCAATTGTAACATTGCCTCAAGATTCCCAGATTCACCAGCTGGCCTGGAGAGTATACCTGAAACTGCCCTTTGGACAGGTCTGTATGGGTAGCTGAACTGTTTTACTGATTGTCCGGTAGGGACGAACTAGGGAGCCTTGTACTATTGTATAGTAAAAGGGGAGGTGTTGTGTTAGCATTTATTAGTGCCTACTGAGAGCTTGGAGCAAGTGCTGGGCTGTAAAAGAAAGTTAGAGTGCTTAATTTGAGAGTTTTGACTTGTTCAAAGGGAAAAATTGAAGAGCAGACTTTGTGGAGCCTGGAATAGTTTAAACGTAAATCACAGAAACTCTAGAAAATTGGCGTTTTAGGCAGAATTAGCTAAAGGCAGCAACAAAATGTAGAAAAATGATACCTAATCACTACAAAGTCTCTCATTTGTCTCTCTGCTGCTGTAGAATTCTGCAGGGCACCAGGCAGGAGCTTGCTGAGCTGTATACTAGCACAAAAACCTTGCAAATGCAGGTTTTATAGCAGGGAAATGAAAGAGATAGAAATTAGCCCAAAATGGCCAATAAACTACTAATTTCTGGGCTGAAACCACTCCTCCAGGGACAGATAGGCTGCTCAAAGCTCCTTCTCTCACAGTGAACAGAGAAACTTCCTTCTATCCAAGTAAGGTATGGGCAAACACAGAAACTTGTAACACAGCCCTGAATTCAGCACTAACCTGAAAACTGGACTAAACTAGCTTAGAAAGGCGAGAAAACAAGTATATTTTTTTTTTTTTTTTTTTAGAAAATAAAGCAGATACAATCAAAAATCACTTTAAATGCACAGAAATGGCTATCACACTTGAGTGTGTAGCCTACAACAGTTAACAGATAATTTAAACACAAAAACGACTTTGTTAAAGTGCAGGCAGTAAAATAAGTACAATATGTAGATGAAACAAGCTTTTTAAATCACATAAACTCTAGAAAATTGGCATTTTAGGCAGAATTAGTTAAAGGCAGCAACAAAATGCAGAAAAATTATACTTAATCACTCCAAAGTCTCTCTTTTGTCTCTCTGCTGCGTAGAACTCTGCAGGGCACCAGGCAGGAGCTTGCTGAGCTGTATACTAGCACAAAAACCTTGCAAATGCGGGTTTTATAGCAGGGAAATGAAAAAGATAGAAATTAGCCCAAAATGGCCAATAAACTACTAATTTCTGGGCTGAAACCACTCCTCCGGGGACAGATGGGCTGCTCAGAGCTCCCTCTCTCACAGCGAACAGAGAGACTTCCTTCTATCCAAGTAAGGTATGGGCAAACCCAGAAAACTCAGCACTAACCTGAAAACTGGACTAAACTAGCTTAGAAAGACGGGAAAACAAGTATATTTTTTGTTTTTTCAGAAAATAAAGCAGATACAATCAAAAAAACATTTTAAATGCACAGAAATGGCTATCACACTTGAGTGTGTAGCCTACAACAGTTAAACAGGTAATTTAAACACAAAAACAACTTTGTTAAAGTGCAGGCAGTAAAATAAGTGCAATATGTAGCAGAAACAAGGTTTTTAAATCTATTTTTATATGATATATTAATCTCATTTAATGAAGCTTCCACATAGGTTCCATCCATTAATAAGACATTCATTCCATTTAAATAATTCCCTTTGTCCATAACGACCACACCACTACCCGTATCTGGCTTCATTATTTAGATGCTTGTATCACTAGCCAACTCCATTAACAGCTCTTCCTCTACTTTAGTCAGATTACTTACATATTTTTTATCTTTTTGTTTGTATACCTGCCTTATATCTTTCTCACATACTTTTTCAAAAACCCTTATTAAGTTGTTCAAAGGAGGGTTAAACACACTAGGCTTTTTTAGCCTATGCACATGTATTCCAGATACATAATCATTACCATTAAACCACACTTTTAAATTCAATTTACGTGTAAAACATTTTAACTCTATAAGAGTATCAGCTACCTTCCCCCTTCTACTGGGGACAAAAGTAAACCCTTTTGCTAGTAAATTAATGTGCTGTATACCTAAAGCCTTACCAGAATAATTGTACACTTTAAAATCTTTTGCTTCATTAATATTATGGGTAGAGAAGGGAGCTTGTCAGTTGGATCCGTAAGTCTGAGGTATGTGGCCGAGTTGGATTCGAAGTTGGACCTGTGATCCATACGTTGAGGAGGAATGAAAATAGACAGCACAGATGCATAGTTATGGTGAGTACATAACTTTAAATTATACTCAGCATAATTAACACATTCTATGCAGGCTTATAGCTCATTTAACAAGAGCATTGAAGTCTGTGTTGTTTTTCCAGAAAGGATTGACATCTAGAAGTATTTTAGAGGCAGCAGCTTGGCCGTCTGTACATATTGTTAACAAAGCACTACAAACTGGATTCTTTCTCCAGGTCTTGAACAGGCTTTGCCAGGATCATACTCCAGGGGAACCTGCAGTTTTAGTAATTGTCCTCTTTCTTCTTTATTCATGTATGGTAATTTACACATATAGCATAAACTACTGTAGTGGAGGTCCATGTACTGAACATAATACAGTTACGTGGGTAAACTTACCATAACAGTCTATGTTCTAAAGGATCACTGTTACAGTAGCCGTCCCTCAATTCCGCCCCCTTTTTTCCTTGCTAGCCAGGGTGTACTTATTGTCACTTTCTTGTATATAGTTGACTTTTGTTTCCTAGCATAAATTTTCAGGGCCCTTGCCTCCTTTCTAGACAAAACAAAATGTTTTGAAGAAAGTAGCTCTCTGACTATTCTTTATATGGAGACCTAAGTGCTCTCCTGGCAGTTGGAGTGCCTGGAGAACTCCCAAAGCCCTGTGAAGCTCACTGGTGCAGAACAGTAGGGAACAATATACCTTAGGCTACTGCAGCAATGATCTTAGAACATCTGCCATTTTGTTAAACTTACTTACACAACTATGCTTTCTGGATGGACATGGTGAAGTCCATTCTTCCGTGCCACTAGGAAAGGGATTGTATGTACTCAGTAAACCTTCAGGATGCATATCTGCACATCAAACTTGCCAGAGTTTCAAGAATGTTTCTGCATTTACAAGTAAGAGCCAGTCATTATCAGTATAGTGCCTTGCCATTCAGCCTCACCACAGATACCAGAGGGTTCATCAAGTATATTTCTGTGGTAAACAAAACAGTTCAAATGATGTATTCCAATGGATAAAGTATCTCTCTGTAAAACCACAGAAGTATCATAAAACAAGAGAGGCAACAAACACAGCTAAGGTGCAAATGGGTTTTAATAAACTTAGTGAACTAGCTTAAAAAAGTAACCACTTTCACATCCTAACATGTGCTTCATCAGACTTCAAACAAACCAAAAAAGAAATCCAGGCATATATATAAACAATTCAAATTCATAACATCACTAGCAATTAGCAATCAGCCAATCGGCTGAAAGATCTAATCAAGTGCTAATCCTGTGAGTATATCAAAAAACAACTAAATCACACCTTGCTTAAAAAAATCTATAGGCATTTAAAATGTACATAATAATATTCAGGGATTATGTTATTCTTTCGGCTTTTCCCAGTTAGGGGTCACCACAGCGGAACTCCGATCCGCTAATGATTGGCAGTAGATTTTTACGGTGCCAAGGTGTCAGCTTGACGCCCAAACTTCAACAAAGGCACGCCCATTTACGCATGTCTTTCGAGCGCCACTCAACCGCGGGGAGGGCATACAGACTCCACACAGAAGGCGCTACAGCTGAGAATCGAATGGGAGAACCTCTTGTTATGAGGCAACAATGCTACCGCTGCACCACCGCAGTTTCACACATAATAATACTCAAAATCGTAAAACAGTCTATAAAAAATACAATTTATGAACGTTCATGAAACAGCATCTAAATTATAAGCATAAAAAAGCAGTAATATTGCCATCTAGTGGCTATGTGATAAAAATGTTGATACATGAAACACTAGCCTAAAAATATGTATGAAGCAATACATTATCACAACCAGTAGAGGGCACTAAAATATCTTGTCTGTTTATAAGATGCCAGCTATTCATTCATAAAATTAAAAAGAACGAATTCCTTACCTACACACTACCCACACTATAAGCAAATTAATAGATATATCAGTCAAATAAAATATTATAAAACAGATGCAAGGCATACATAAAAAATATGCGCATTTTATCTTAAGTATCACTGAATATCATTTTAAGTGTTTCAAATCTCTACTGGCCAAGAAAGGTTTTAGTGTTATTTTATCATTTAACCCAAATAATTTATCTTATTTTATCATTTAACCCAAATAATTTATCAGCCTGTAATTTTATAATCCATCTAATCTCACATGTTTCCATGATATTCTTTATATCAACTAATTTAAAGCTCCTAGTAGTGAATTCAAGTACCAAAAAAGAGAAATTATGATCCAAACTGTTATTATGTATGTGTTTTGATAAAGCATTACTCTCATCCCGAAGTAAATATTGTGGGAAGAAATATCCAGGGAATTGTTATGGCTAGGCTTGTATAGGCCCTAGGGCCGATAGCCTAGTACCAACCTATGAACAGTTATTCGTGGCTCAATCCCACTCACAGAATCATCATAATTTTCAAAAGGTTGAGTTATTATGTCAAACTCAGGACATACACTGCTTAAAACATTACTCAAATTCGAATAAAGGTTGTAAACCACATTTTTATCATATGTGAACTCATCGCTTTATCAGTAATAGCACCTTCAGATACGTAGGTCACATTATTTGTTAAATAATCACTAGTTAATTCATTTGCATGAACAAGTCCCGCATCAGCGCTATTAAATGCATTATCATTTGTAACACTTACGACATTCATAAGTGCCAAGGCCATGTCCATTAATTGATCCGCTGCTGACTCCGATTCCTTCCATTTTTCGGTCTGGCCCCTTGCACCGCATAATCCCTGTACGTTCTCCCCGAAAAATGGGCCTGCTGTTCTTTTCCTCTCAACCTCTCGGACCGCCTCACTCCATCATCCATTGAATTAGACTGCTGTGGGGACGCATACTTTGCTCATGATGTAACCTCGTCTCTGAGGTCACTTCCTCTTCTCCACTCAGCTCACTATTGGCTCCTTCACATCCGTTGACCTGACAACCTGGTGAAAACCGATATACCTTCTTTTTAGAGTGCTCATTTATATCTCTTTTGATTTTATTCATCTTCCGCATATATATATTGGCACAGACACTATCCACACTGGCAAAAACATTGGAATAATTGATCTGATGACGATCAAACATTAAGTTACTCTTAATCTGCTTATTTTTCTCATCCAATTCCTTTGATAATTTATCCATTGCCCGAATATTGTGTTTGACCATGAGTTTCATGAGCTCAATCCCCATCCGGTCATAAACCAGGCAGTTCATTCAAAAAATCGGAGTTACCTTCCGCGCCATTTGGATATTTCCATATCCATAAACCTTGCGGTATCTGCTCCAATTCATTATTCCTCTCTGGGTATGCTATTTCCATTTGTAACTTCTTAAAGGCCAACATATCCTTTTCAAACTGCTTCAGTTTTTCGGCAGAAGTCAACAACCCTTGTTGGGCCAATACACCACTCCCTTTTTCAAAGTAAATGTCAAAACCATTGTTTTTCCAGTTTACCGACTTGTTGTTATTCACAGCCTTTGCCTTATTAACTGAATTTTCCACATCACCTGAATTCAAGTCAGTGCTACCTGAACCGCCTGTTCATGTTGGGAATATTGTGTTGGCTGGGTCAAAGGGTAGCCTAAGCTAACAAAAATATTACCCAAACTGGTTGGTTTATCCATCAATGCTTTAATTTGCATAGAGTGTACAGCCAACTGCTTGTTGATCTGCTCTAACAACTCCATAAGGTCACCATTAGTAACTGACCCTTCCATTGCTGTGCCACACCACAACAAACAAAACGCCTCCACAAAAAACAAACTCTAGAACAACAAAATCACAGCACAGCACTGAAGGAACACAACTTTAATGATCAAGTTAAGCACTTTCTTCCCACATACATAGGGACTTCCTCAGAACAACATTAACAAAACCACCCAGCCTTTAAATAACACATCAATTAATCAATCAATTACACTATAATTTAAAATTGTACATTGAATTCAATTAAATAATTAAGCATTATGTACACACTTAATGCCCTATCAAAAAAATTACACACACTTATAAGTATGTTAAAACATAAAGACATTATCCTAAAATGTGTTTTAATTTTAAAACACATGAAATTGCCATAGCCTCATTAATACCGGGATACTCAGTTGCATTTAATCACAGCTGCCATTTTAACTCACTTAAATCCAGGTGTGCATCCATATTTTTCCCTTGTTGGTCTTTTACAATTTGTTGTATTATTAAGAACTTTAATACATGGCCTGTATATTCTTCATGCTTAATCGGGGCATTGGTCATCCTACCATGTTTAATATCCAAAATGTGTTCTGTAATTCTATTCTTAATAAACCTACTGGTTTTCCATGTATAAAATATGGGGCAGTTTTGACAGGAAGAGCAGAAACTAACTGGGTTGGCCTTCTCAAATGTTCTCCCTGGATTAGGTAGTATGAGGTAATGACACTAGACTGGGAGGAGTGTCTCAGGTCAAATTTACAGTAGGGGCGGACAACTGCAAAGCCACCAAGTTATATATCACACATTAGTTGACTCATAGCCTTCCTCCAGTTAGCGTAGTGTGAAATGGCAGAAACACTCACAAGTTAACTTCTTAAGTAACAAAGTTCAAACCTGAAACAACTTTAAAAAAAAGCTTGAAAGAACCAATGAGGTGCTTACTCCAAGCCATAGTCCAGGTAACCCCAATCAGCCAATGACCAAAAACAATTCGCTCTCACTGAAATGGTATACTGGCTTTGGCTAAGCTATGATGGCCTGGAACATGTGCTCAGACACACAATCTCTACTAACAAACAACTAGGCCCAAAACACAAGCCTGAATATGGACAATGCTACACTACCCACACTACTTAGGTAGAAAAAAAAAACTGCAGAAATGTTTAAACAGATAAAGTATCAAGGAGACTCTAGAGAATGCTTTTAACTGCAAACAAGTTATATGATACACTCCTTAGCAGGAAATCAGAACAAACAAACCCAACCAGATGCTTAACAATTGTAGAAAATTTCTAGTTAATACCTCACACACAGTGAAACTAGCTCGAAAAGTATATGCAGGCAATAAAAGTGCTATAAATAACTCATAAAAATAAGCACAAAAACAGGATACTTAATGTTATATATCACAGATTAGCTGGCTCAGAGGCCTTCCTCCGATTAGCTCAGTGTGATGGAATGTCAGTTTGATGTAATACATCACAGGTTGTCTCTCAGCCAACTATTGATTTTCGACAGCTGTTATTTCGACAAAAATAGCTTTTGCTATTTTAGAGGATCGACATTCTGGTGCCGATCATTACGTTTTCGATAACATGAGGTTACGATAAGGTGATATAGATGCGCTTCGCCCACCTTTCCCTCAAGTTACTAAAACCAGTCATCTGTTGTTCCTTCATAAGTCGTTTTATATTTATCCTAACCTTATTTTTTATACTCCTCTCCCCACTAAAGCCCCTTTTTTCCTACTTACTGCCGCCCATTTTTTCTACACTCCACTTCCTTTTCCTCTGCTGTCCTCCTGACCAGTCTTCTGCACATCAGTCAGTCCCCCTTCCTTAATACAAAAGTCTCTCTTGTCTCTTCAAATTCTCTAAACTGTCTTCTCCTTTTCCTGCAACTACTTTACATATCTCATTCTTTTCTTTTCCTGTTCTCCTAATGCCCCCCTACACAGTTGCTGTTGTTGCTGTCATATTACATCCCAATCATAGTCCCCTGTAAACCTGTCATTCTAACCATGTCCATCATAACCTTCTTTAACTCTACCACCTTTACTCTATCTTTCTCCTCTTCTTGTAATTGCTGTCCCACATTTTCCATCAAAACTTCTCATTCTCTAAGCCTGTCAATATTTGCACCATACTTACGTCTACAGTATATCTCCTGAACTCAGGCAACCCCATGCCCCCACATCATAATGTTGTTTTATTTGCTACTGTTGTATTGTATATCCTGTATCATTGTAACATATTTCTTATCTGTATGTGTTAAATGTGGAGCTTTTCTCCCTGGGCCTCCACTGAAAATGGGTTCTTCTGGCCCAGTGGATTACCCCGGTAATCAAATGCAATAAATAAATAGATAAATACTGCTGATGACTTTATCTATAAGTGCCTTAATAAATTACTAGTGACAATATCATAATCTTTACTACGTCTTACCTGCTAATCATTTCACCCTAGCCTACCACTTGTCCAACATCCCATTTATCATAGCCTTCAACTCCTCCTAATTTTGCCTCTTTATCTCCTCCACTGTACGGTATACCTTAATTCCCAAATACATCTTCCCTTCCTTTAACCATGACAATTCTGCTTGATTTTGAATTCCTTTCCCCACCTGTATTATTAGAGACTTCTTGGGATGGAACACTAGACCTGATTCTTTACCAAACTCCTCAAAAATATTTAACTCTTGATGCAACATCCCTTCTATATCCTCCAATAATATACACTCATCAGCAAGTAGATTTATACTGCTTCCTATCCCCTTTGTTCTTCAACTGTCACTTGATCTGATGTTATCCATGTCTTAATTCATCACCACAGAGTCTTGGATCCAACATTGGATCCGAGCCAGCAATATTCAACAGATTGATCCAAGGCTCTGGCTCCTCCTCCTCCCATAATGCCCTGCTGTTGTCTAATCCGGGGTCTGGTATGATTTTTTCAGACTGATCCCTTCCTCTCGGCACTTTGGCTTTTGATAGCTCTGGACAGGTATCATCTCATTTGCAATGCTTTTTTATTATCTTTCTTAGTTTGGTAGTTTTCTAGTGTAGGGTAGTCTAGTTTTACAGTTTTGTATAGAGTAGATCCCTTCCCTCCCATTAGTTTAGTTAGACTTGTGTGTGTGTGTGTGTGTGTGTGTGTGTGTGTGTGTGTGTGTGTGTGTGTGTGTGTGTGTGAGACGGGGCTTTAGCATCCTTTTTTCTTCTTTCAGCCATTATGGTTTTAGTTGGATAGCTGCTGTAACATTAGTAGTAGTTGTAGTGTGTTACACTGTCTGATAGACCTGCTGGGTTTAAAAAGTGCTCCTCGTGTGGTCGGAAAATGCCTTATTCTGATGCGCACGAGGAGTGCGTTTATTGACTGGGCACTCCACACCTGGAGGTTGAGTGTGACCTTTGTGCTGCATTTAACCCCAGGGGGGTCCTTTGATTTCCACCTTGAAGGCTTCCTCTACTGACCCGAGGAGGAAGACCCCCTTCTTCTCATCCAGTTCCCACCAAGAAACTGCAGCTATTGAATCCTGAGTCCCCGGAGCTGATCCAACCCAGCATGCCTTGGATCCAAGGTCTTTGGAGCTGAGAGCTGTGGAGCTTTCAGTCAGATCCAGGTCATCTCTGGATCAAAGGCCCTTGGATCCGGCCAAGTTGGGGCCAGCCTCAGATCCTTCTGGTTTGTCGGATCCATCCGCTGAGCCTATTAAGCCTTGGGATCCAACAGGGTTGTCGGATCCAGTCATAATCTTGGAGGAGCCTGCAATCCCTTCCACCTCCAAAAAGAGACCACAGTCTGCTCTAAGAGATCAGATCCATTCCCCAGAGCATGGCAGTAGGACAGGGAGGTCTTCTTCCAAGTCCATCCATTCCTGTTGCTCCTCTAGATCTTCTAGGAGTCTTCTGCCCTCAGACATGGACAGGATGATGATGAGTTTTCTTAAGGCCTGGACAGAGTTGGGTCTTCTGGTTTCTCCTGCCCATCTGACCAGGGGAACCCCCCCCCCGTTTCTCTTTCTCCTTATCCAACCCCATTGGGTTTGGATTCTAGGGACCAGGAAGTTTGCAGCCAGATTCCGATGAGGCCAAGTATTCCCCCTTTCTCATCCCTGTCGGAGTCCCTGGGTTATTCTATTCTTCCACCATTGGAGTGGGGTGAGCCCCATGCCAGAGTTTGGACTGATCCCTTCCTCTTGGCGCTTTGGCTTTCAGTAGCACTGGACAGGTATCAACTGGGGGTTGTGGGGGCTGTTTCCAGACGTGTCCCTCCTCTCCGGGGGACTTCTTCCTCAAATGTCAGAGACAGGCCTGCTTCCAGCTCCTCAGCCTTCTGGGTGGTAGAGAGGACCTTCTCCAGGTCTGGAGTCTCCTCTGCCACACCTCCGGTTCTCTCCCGGCCTCTCTCTACCTCAGCTGGTGAGGCCTCACATCCTGTCCTGGGACAGCCGTCCCGATTGAGCCTTCAGGGGGTTTCCTCCCCTCCTCCCCTCTGCGAGTCCCTGTCTCTTCTGAGTCCTCCCCGGACCCCCTAGTGGAGGAGGTTCATCATAAGAGAAAGTGCACGATGAGGCACTTGGACTCCCCCACGGAGTCTCTCACTGAGGATACATACCTCGAGGAAGGAGATGGGTCCCCCCAGATCTTCTCCCGATGATGGCTCCTTTGGAGGCATCCTTGAGCACCTGAAATAAAAAGGAGGATGGTCTCCCCAACCCCCATCTTCGGAGGAGTCCATATTTCTGAAGTCCTATGGGACTGGCCCGTCTACCTCCTGGATGTCCCCCACTGCTGACAAGTTAGTGGATCTGATCACTAGCAGGGCCTGGAAGGAACCGAACATGGTGGAACCTGTTCCAAAGAGGACTGAGAAATTCCCTAGTCCCCCTGGGAACCATTTATTCTGGAGCAAAGGAGTACCAGTCAATGCAATTGGAGTTGCCTCCCCCACAAAGAAGGAGCTAGCAGAGCTCCACGGTCAATATCCCGAACAGGGAGTCTCGGGCAATAAACCATTTTGGGAAGCAGGTCTACACCTCAGGTATCTTTGGACTGAGGGCAACTTAACTATTTGGCAGATTTTATCCACCTCCAAAGGGATTTGGTTCAAGAGCTCTCCACCTCCCTTGCAGAGTTATTGCTGGTGGAGAACCTCAAGCAGGTGTATCCCAAGCTTGCCACTCTGACCTCTCTCACAAATTCCTCAATGAGACTAATCTCCAGTGCTGCGGAGGCTACCTCTTGAGTTGCTAGCATGGACATTGCCTTGCGGCGTCATGCCTGGTTATGCTTGTGCAGGTTCGTGAATCCTTTTAAGGCGTCGCTTACCAATGCCTCCTTTGATGGTTCCACTCTCTTTGGACCTTCCGTAAAGGACACTTTGACCCACAGCGAGCAGAAAGGGAAAATTCTGTCTGCAGTAAGAATCAAGCTTTTGGCCCCCCAGAGGTCCTTCTCAAAGACCCAGTGGGGAGCCAAAATAGCTCAGTTGGGAGAGCGTTCAACTGAAGATCTAAAAGTCCCTGGTTCAATCCCGGGTTTCGGCATGGAAACCTTTTGAGATTCCTACTTTTCAGTTTGGGATATGGGAATACATATGTTATAACATTTGAACTGGAACATGTGTGTACATGTGTATTAAAATTGAAGGTAAGGTGTATTGGAATCAATGAAAATGTGGTGAGCTACATGAATAAAAAGAGATCGCTGTGATAAGTTCATCTCTAAAATGACCAGTATTTAAATCATGCTCTTGACCCCTTTACCAAGATTAGAAGTCACTGAGAGAATGCTAACATGGGAAAGTGGGAAGAAATAGCCAGGGAATTGTTATGCCAGGCTTCTATAGACCCTAGGGCCGATAGCCTGGTACCAACTTATGAACCTATGAACTAGAAAGATGTGGTTCCGTAAGGAGCACTGTCCCTTTCAGGACACTCCTGACGAATCCTCTTCCAGAGGCAGGGGGAGAGGTTTCAATGGACAACGATGCCCTCATGGCGGGGGTCCGCAAAATCAGGGCTTCAAGGAACCCTTCCCTGAGCAACCCTACCAGCACTCCTGAATCATTGCCCAGCTGCTCTGTACTGGAGGCAGTCGGGGGTCACACTTCCCTAAACCCACTAGCCTGGACGAGAATAACTGAATCAGTGGGTGTTAAATATCCTTTCTAGGGGGTTACTTCATTCCATTTTCGGAAACCTCTGCTGTGAGAACGTATCTCCACAACATTCCATCCAGTCAGAGGGCGTTGGCCCTCAATGAAGTTCAACAAATTCTTCTAAAAAGAGTCATCCAAGAGGTCCCAGCAGGACAAGGAGGGTCCGGTACTTATTCTCGCTTCTTTTTAGTGCCAAAGGAAATGTGGGACCTGCATCCGATTTTGGATCTCAGAAAGCTCAGTCAGCTCAGTCTTTAAGTTAAGAAGTCAAAGTTCCGGATGGTCACTGCTTATTCCATTCTGCCCCTCTTACGCAGGGATGATTGGATGTGCTCAGTAGATCTCCAGGACGCCTACTATCACAACAAGGTAGACAAGCATTCCAGGAGACATCTTTGCCTCTGGCTAGGGGCCGGTCATTACCAGTTCAGAGCCCTACCCTTTGGTCTCACCACAGCCCCCCCAGATGTTTACCAAATGCATGGCAGTAGTAGTGGCTCACCTGCATTTGCAGGGGTTTCCAGGTCTTTCCGTTTCTCGATAGTTGGCTCCTCACAGCACCTTTGAGGCATTGACTGACTCAGGTGATTCAGTATGTACTTCCCCTCTTCCGTCAGCTGAGTATAACCATCAACCTTGAAGAATCCAATCTGATTCCCACACAATGGTTGGAGTTCATAGGAGTTCAGTTGGACTCCATGCTGGAGATTGCAACTTTGCCTCTACGCAGAATTCAGTTGATACGGGATCAGGTCACACAGATTTGGAGCTGCCTCGTCCCCCAGTTCATTTGGTTCTTTGGGCTTTCGGTTCCATGGCCTCGGCCATTCTTGTTCCTCTGGCCAGGTACCACATGCAGATGTCACAGTGGACTTTAGCAGTCCAGTAGTCTGCTCTTCTTTTCATCCCCTGTCTATGACCATAAAACTGACGCTTGTGTGCAGACATCACCTCCAGTGGTAGCTTCAGTCACAGGATCTCTCTCTAGGCAGGCCCTTCTCTCTCCCTCTGCCCATGGCCACAGTGACCATAGATGCTTTCCTCCTGGGGGGGGCATTTTTGGGGGAAGACCATCTAAGGCACTTGGTCCCCATTAGAGACCAAGTTACATATAAACATTCTAGAGATGAGGGTAGTTCTTCTGTCATTGCAAGCCTTCCAGGACTGCCTCTCTCTAGGGACAGTTGCTATCCAGACAGACAACATGGTGGTCATCTGGTATGTCACCAAATAAGGGGGAACACACTCTTACCATTTGTGAAGAGAGGCTATGAGAGTGTGGGAATGTGCTATGTCCTCTGGCCACTTCCTTACTGCAATGCACATACCCGACGATTCCAATGTGTTGGCCAACAGGCTAAGCGTATTAGTCTTGAGTCTTCACAAGTGTCTCTCAATACTTCAGTGGCGAAACACATTTTCGACCATTGGTGTCAGCCATGCTGCAGCCTTTTTGCCTCTCCAATCAACCACAAATGCAGAAGGTAGTTCACCCTGATTCCCCCCTCAGGAGGAGTCTCCAAGGGATGCTCTAGTCCACGATTGGCCTCCAGGTCTCCTTTACGCAGACCCTCCTGTTCCCTTAATACCAAAATTTCTGCAGAAAGTGCAACACCTGAGGATGTCCCTTATCCTCATTGCCTCTTTCTGGCCTCATCAGCTATGGTTCCCCTTCATCAGGTCTCATCTGAAGTATCCGCCATGGATACTAGATCCCCTTCAGGATCTGATTTCCCACCTGTTCAGGGTTTCTTCTCCCAAACCTTCAGACCATTCACCTAACTGCATGTTTCTCCAGTTCTAGTGATGATTAAACAGTCCAGGCTCACTTCCCCCATTAAACACATTGTTTTGGCCTCCCAAAAACCTTCTATCAGGAAAGTGTACAGCAGCAAGTGGAAAAGGTTTTCAATCTGGGCTAGGAGCTGGAATCTGGATACCTTTTCTGTTTTGGTTTCAGATATACCTTTGTTCTTGTCCTCCCTTTTCCAAGAGGGAGCATGTTTTTCCACGATTAAGCTTCAGTTGACGGCAATTTCTAATTTACACGAGGGCTCCAAACCTGCCTTTTCATCTAGACTTTGTAAGGCATTTACAGAGCAATGAAAAAGTATTTTCCCCCTTCCTGATTTCTTATTTCTTTGCATGTTTGTCACACTTAAATGTTTCAGATCATCAAACATTTAAATATGAGACAAGGATAACCCAAGTAAACACAAAATGCAGATCTTCGTGTTTCACTGTTGCAGTCATCACATTTGGGTTATCCATGCCAGGGTAGCCCTCAGTCGGCCCGAATACCAGAGGCTTAATATTTCTGCATTGGTTGCTGTCGCTTCAGGACTGACATCAGATCATCAGTAGTATAAAGTAAGACAGCCGACACCATTACATCAGTCTTTCTTGCTGAGGAGCCCGAAGCAGAAGCAGTTTGCACGGGTGACTGTCGGCCACTACCTAAGTTTCGTTTTCCAAATTGAAGTTGAAGTCTTCTAAAGCTAAGTAACCTGTTGGGGATCCTTTTTTCTTGCTCTAACCAATGTCAGAAAAAGTTAACAACTGTCTTGCCTGTGGAAAACAATTACCACACCGAGACTTTCATTCTTAACTGCGTCACTTGCTTAGGCCCAGATCACGATGTCTCCCACTGTCACTTTTGTGCTTTGTTCAACCCCAGAACTGTATGTGGTTGGGACCTTATTGTAGCTAGATATTTTCATTCTCAGTCCTCAATTTCTGATATGGCTTTGGTAAGACATCCGACATCAGATCTTCCAAGAAAATGTAAGGATAAAGACAGAGACAGACTGCACAGGTCCAAACCTACCGACGACACTTCCGTTAAGCTAGTCTTCAGTTCTCTGGTCCTCATTGAGGCCCTTTCACAGCCCCTGATGCCCACTTCTGTGGATTCACAGGCTGCTACTGGGACCCTTTCGGAGTCCGATATGCCGCAAAACACTTCATCGACTAAGGATCCTGCAGTTGTCTCTACCTTGGATGGGTCCAGAGCCGCTGAGCAGGCACTGGCTTCCGAGGAAGTACTTCGCACTATCAATTCTCGACACAAACCAACAACTTCTTTCACGTCTTCTGTTCTTTCGAAAACTTACAAGTTTCTAAGACCCAGGGTACGAACCACACCCAAGAAACCGACAACCTCATCCCAGGCACCTGCTTCCTTGCCTCAGACTGAAATGCTTAAAATGGTGGAAGACCTTATAATGTTGATCAGGGGAAGCTAAGCTACCCCTTCCAAAAGAAAAAGAGATTTGCCCCCAGTAGTCTTATCTGAACAGGAGTCCGATGACTCCAATGCCTCTGAATATGAAGACATGCAACCCCTCTCTGCTTATGAGAATTCTGATGCAGCGGAATCCATTCCTTCAGCCTCTCCACCCGAAGATTTTTCCTTTGGGGAAACACTTCATACTTTAAGGGAGCATTTCCAATGGGAATGTTAGGACTACCATCAGTCTAAAAAGAGACTCAGGGAAATTTTTAGAGCTTCCACAGCACAGACCCCTGGCCATTCCTCCTGTTGTGGATAATGTTTTCATGGAATCTAGTTTAACTCCTGACACCCTCCCTCCCGCTCCCAGGAAAGTTGACAGGTCTCACAAATTTCTTTTCAAAAGTCATACTGCTGACCCTGAGGTCATCTCCCAAGGGCCTAAGGGAATTAAAGCAACTTCTGCTAAGAATACCACCCCTTCAGATAGGGATTCCCGAGCTTGTGCAGAAAATAGAGTCGCAAGACTTAATGCATTCTGCAAGTCAAGTAACTTAAGCACACCTTACACTGTGGTTTCGATGCCCTAGAAGCATCTTGCAGGGCAGCAATCACTGGGTCTGTCCTTAGAAGACATGCTTGGCTTAAGGAACATGTCAAATCAAAACTACTGGATGCACCCTTGCACAAAGACAACTTATTTGGCACTAAGGCAGAGGAGGTCTTAAAAAAGATGGAAGAAAAAGCTAAATCTATGCAGACAGTTAAGGATTTCCTGCAGGTACAGCCACCCAGGTTCAGTAGGCATTGCCCCTCCAAACACTGGTCCTTTCCTGCCCCCTCCAGGTCATTTCAGCCCAGACCCCATGGAAACAGACCCCCCCAGGCAACAGCCACAGGGAATGCAGAGATCAAAGCAATGGAGTACCTCCACTTCTAAACCAGGGAGTGCAAAGCCACCCCCTCATGGTAAGAACTCACTATGACTCTACACTTCCACCCCTCCCTCTACCCACCTGCACTTGCCCCTGGGAGGAAAACTCTCCTTCCACACAAGCACCTGGGCCACCATTACCAACAACCGCTGGGTCCTCAACATATTGTCCCAGGGATACAAATTTTCTTTCCATATTCTGTCAACCCCAAAAGGTTCCCAAATCTATCTCCAAAGCAGTGGGCAGAGGCCAAAAAGCAAGTCCTTTCCCTGCTCTCCATGAGGGCAATAGAGCATGTTTCTGCAGAACAGATAGGCCAAGGTTTCTACTCCAGGCTCTTCCTGGTACCCAGAAAAGAGGGTATCTGGTGCCCCATCCTCGATTTATCCATTCCAGACACCTTCCTGTTGATACCAAAATTCAAAATCCTCAACCTTCAGCAACTACTACCTATGCTCTCCAAGAATGCCTGGCTAGCCACCCTAGACCTAAAAGAGGCCTACCTACACATCCCAATCAGGGAATCATGCAGGAAATATTTATGTTTCAGGGCAGGATCTCTGCACTTTCGGTTCTCTGCACTTCCCTTTGGCTTATCTACTGCTCCCAGAGTTTTCACAAAATGCCTGGCTCCTGCCATTGCTTTTTGCAGGCAAAGAAATATTCAAATTTACCCATACTTAAACGACTGCCTAATTCAGGCAGACAGTCAGGAAAAGCTGCTCAAGCACCTGGCCTTTGTAAAGGACCTGCTGACCTCCCTAGGGTACACTATCAACGAAAAGAAATCCAAATTAGTACCCACCCAAATAATTATATTCCTAGGAGCAAGCCTGGACACAGCATCCCAGATGGCTTTCCTTACACCAGAAAAGCAAACTTACCTGACAGCCTATTTCTCAGAACTAGCCACTAGACCCCAGTTATCCGCAAGGAAAATCCTGCAAGCTCTGGGGTTCATGACATCTTGCATTCTACTCGTTCCATATGCCAGAGTGCATATGAGGAAACCTCATTGGTACCTAAAAAGCCTTTGGTGTCAACACTCTCAAGACCTGGAAACTCTTATACCAATGATACCTTGTCTAAGGAAAGATTTTCTTTGGTGGGCAGCAGCATGCTACCACAACAAGGGGCTACCCTTCTCACCACCCCACGCCACCCAGACCCTCACCACAGATGTATCAGACTATCCAAAAATCACACAAAACCGGACACTGCTGATTATCCAAAACCTCCTTGTTTATTAAAACAACAAATAAACTAATGATGAGCGCTTTCGGGCCTCTGCCCTTCATCAGACAAAGCATCTCACATAAACTGAACATTTAAAAACACACATTATCCAGTGGGAAGTCAGTAATAAACCCGCCTATTCTTGAGGGCGGGCTTCATAGGAATGACATCATTGAGCCCAGGGCTCCTATGTGCCATGAGCTCAATAATCCATCTGGATTCAGCTAACTCTGTTAGCTGTTTGATGTCACCTCCTCTTTTGCTCAACTTCACATTTACTATCACCTTAAACTTAAAACTGTGCGTAGGGTTGGCTTCCAAATGTCTAAACGGTGCATTATGTATATCCCCATTCCTAATTGATGAGAGGTGCTGTAGAATCCTCACTTTGAACATGCAGTTAGTCTTGCCTACATAAAAACTTGTGCAGGACTGGCACTCTGCCAAATAAACCACATCAGTGGTCCTGCATGTAGCTCTCCCTTCAAATTAAATGATCTTCCAGTTAGTGGATGCATAAAGACACTTCTACTATCAATGTGGGCACATGCCTTACATAGTCCACAAGGAAAAGTACCCTGTTTTGTGATGACCAGGTTATCCATACTGGTCATCATCTTATCCTTACATAGCAAATCCTTCAGGTTCTTATTTCTTTTATACCTGAAAACAGGTTTATTTCCTATAATACTCTTCAGATTAACATCACTAGTCAAGATGTTCCAATTCCTGCGGATGAGATCACACACATCCCTTATATTACTGCCATAAGTTAACATCAACCTAGAGTCACCCCCATTAGCTCTATTTTGTTGATCACCTATATGCGTTTCAGTAGTCTTCAACCATGGTTTGTATCTATTTCTTCTATAGCCTTTGCTAATTTTCACTACATTATCCACCATGTTGCTATCATAACCCCTGGTGTAAAAACAATCCTTCAAGACGTCCACTTCCTTTTCAAAATGTGTATCATCATTACTGATTCTAGAAATCCTAGCTACTTGCCCCTGCACAATATTCGGAAAAATATAGCGAGGGTGCATACTATCGAAAGAAAGCATGGTATTCTTCCAACAGTCTTTTCTGTATAAGCAAGAGGAAAATCCATCCTTGGTCAACTGAACCCTGACATCCAGAAAATCAACCTGTGTATGTGAACTGTTGACCGTGAACCTCAAGAATGATGTGGTGGTGTGTAGGTATGATACAAAATTAGCTAACATACTGTTCTCCCCATTCCAGAGAATAAAAATATCATCCACAAAACGCAAATACATTTTGATGTGGCCTTTCCATAACGTATTATTTAATACCATGTTCCTCTCCCAATAGGACAAAACAAGGTTGGCATAAGTGTTGGCACAGGGGGTGCCCATGGCTATCCCCTGTGCCTGCCTATATGCTTGCTTCACACCAATGAAAACGTTATTCTCTAATACCTGTTTAAGCAAACTCACAATAACACCTATTTTCAGAGTAGTAGCACCCAACTCTTGCAAAAGTTCAGTTATAGCATGTATCCCATAGTCGTTACTTATCACAGTGAACAGGCTCTGTATATCCATAGTTACCATAAGTAAATGGCCATCTGTATGAGCCCATCTAACATCTCCTAAGGTCTTCAAAAAATGACCTGTATCCAGTAATACGTTCTCCAATTTTGTTATATATGGTCTAAGCTCCGTCTCCAACCAAATCGAGATATTTTCTGTCACCCAACCTCTTCCAGACACAATAGGTCTGAGGGGTGGGTCAGTCACAGATTTGTGTATTTTGGGCAGAGCTTTAAATATAGGTGTTACCGGTTTCTCTATCCATAGGAATTTAAATAAATCTTCATCTATCAATTTGTTATCGAGTAATGAACGTAGGCTATTATGTACCCTGTCTATTAATCCTTTCACACCCAAAGGATTAATTGGGGTGTATGTATCAACATCCAACAATAATTCTTGCAACTTTTGATTATACCAAGAAGTGTTCAGCACCACTACAGCACCCCCCTTGTCAGCCATCTTGATGGTGACATCTACATTATTGCCAAGATTGTGTAATGCTCTTCTCTGTGTGGAAGTTAAATTGTGAAACTTACTATGTGTATCCTCCTGAAAGTATCGCATTAAATCCTGTTCACAAGCATTAATAAACAAATTCATAGCAGGTGAAAAAGATGGGACAAAGCAACTAGGTTGCCTCAATGTGAAATTGCTTATGCTATTCCCACCAAAAATCTGTTTTAATGCTAAACTGCGACAATATACCATAAGGTCCATTATAATTTCATTGTACACGCATGTCTTGCTAGGTACAAAAGTCAACCCTTTATTTAAAACAAACAGTTCATCTTCAGATAGACTGTAAGATGAAAGGTTAAAAACAATACCAGTGCCATGGGTATCAGTCAGTTCAGCAGTCTCCTCCTCTTGTTGAATGTCCTGTCTTCGCTTTGCGATCGATTCCATGCCCCTTTCTTCTTGACAGGGGCTGGTAGTTTGTCCAAAAAACTCAGTTGACCCTGTGTGTGTTTCGGTCTGGCTCCTGTCCTGTTGTCATCCAAATCACGATCCAACCCTATAGACGTGGAACCAATGTCAACAGGAACGATGATGGATTGTGGAGCCGTAGCCTCTTCAGCTGTGGAAATCATATCGGGGGTTAAATCCACAGAACCCTGTATAGAGCTGTTAGGCAAAGGATCCGTTATGGCTGCAGAGCCCTTCGTATGAAGAACAGAGACATCTCTGCATGAAGAAGCATCACATGAGTTGATTAGGGGCCCTGAAGATGTGCTAAACCCTTGTACACTTGCCTCCGCATTTGCGGAAGTGGAGTGTGTACTCCCCAGAGCCGTGGTGGATCTAGTGGGACCTGTGGTGTCTCCGGCACTGGATGTTGACGTCAATGGGCGTCCACTCCGTTCTGTACCATCCCGTGAGTGCAAGCCAGGTCTCCTGTCCCTTCGTTCTTCAGTGGATGGTGAACGGCTTCTTGTCTTGGACCAAATGAAGATATTTCCCTGCTGGAAATCAAAATGATCTCTTTTTAGTTTACTTAATTTCTGGTTCCGTAGCTTTTCTTCCCCTTCCGACAAGGATTTATGTAACTGTTCCAAACGTTGTACGTTCCTTGGTTCAGTTCACCACGGCTCTGGGGAGTACACACTCCACTTCCGCAAATGCGGAGGCAAGTGTACAAGGGTTTAGCACATCTTCAGGCCCCCTAACCAACTCATGTGACACTTCTTCGTGCAGAGATGTCTCTGTTCTTCATACGAAGGGCTCCGCAGCCATAACGGATCCTTTGCCTAACAGCTCTATACGGGGTTCTGTGGATTTAACCCCCGATATGATTTCCACAGCTGAAGAGGCTACGGCTCCACAATCCATCATCGTTCCTGTTGACATTGGTTCCACGTCTATGGGGTTGGATCGTGATTTGGATGACAACAGGACAGGAGCCAGACTGAAACACACACAGGGTCAATTGAGTTTTTTGGACAAACTACCAGCCCCCGTCAAGAAGAAAGGGGCATGGAATCGATCGCAAAGTGAAGACAGGACATTCAACAAGAGGAGGAGACTGCTGAACTGACTGATACCCATGGCACTGGTATTGTTTTTAACCTTTCATCTTACAGTCTATCTGAAGATGAACTGTTTGTTTTAAATAAAGGGTTGACTTTTGTACCTAGCAAGACATGCGTGTACAATGAAATTATAATGGACCTTATGGCATATTGTCGCAGTTTAGCATTAAAACAGATTTTTGGTGGGAATAGCATAAGCAATTTCACATTGAGGCAACCTAGTTGCTTTGTCCCATCTTTTTCACCTGCTATGAATTTGTTTATTAATGCTTGTGAACAGGATTTAATGCGATACTTTCAGGAGGATACACATAGTAAGTTTCACAATTTAACTTCCACACAGAGAAGAGCATTACACGATCTTGGCAATAATGTAGATGTCACCATCAAGATGGCTGACAAGGGGGGTGCTGTAGTGGTGCTGAACACTTCTTGGTATAATCAAAAGTTGCAAGAATTATTGTTGGATGTTGATACATACACCCCGATTAGTCCTTTGGGTGTGAAAGGATTAATAGACAGGGTACATAATAGCCTACGTTCATTACTCGATAACAAATTGATAGATGAAGATTTATTTAAATTCCTATGGATAGAGAAACCGGTAACACCTATATTTAAAGCTCTGTCCAAAATACACAAATCTGTGACTGACCCACCCCTCAGGCCTATTGTGTCTGGAAGAGGTTGGGTGACAGAAAATATCTCGATTTGGTTGGAGACGGAGCTTAGACCATATATAACAAAATTGGAGAACGTATTACTGGATACAGGTCATTTTTTGAAGACCTTAGGAGATGTTAGATGGGCTCATACAGATGGCCATTTACTTATGGTAACTATGGATATACAGAGCCTGTTCACTGTGATAAGTAACGACTATGGGATACATGCTATAACTGAACTTTTGCAAGAGTTGGGTGCTACTACTCTGAAAATAGGTGTTATTGTGAGTTTGCTTAAACAGGTATTAGAGAATAACATTTTCATTGGTGTGAAGCAAGCATATAGGCAGGCACAGGGGATAGCCATGGGCACCCCCTGTGCCAACACTTATGCCAACCTTGTTTTGTCCTATTGGGAGAGGAACATGGTATTAAATACTTTATGGAAAGGCCACATCAAAATGTATATGCGTTTTGTGGATGATATTTTTATTCTCTGGAATGGGGAGAACAGTACGTTAGCTAATTTTGTATCATACCTACACACCACCACATCATTCTTGAGGTTCACGGTCAACAGTTCACATACACAGGTTGATTTTCTGGATGTCAGGGTTCAGTTGACCAAGGATGGATTTTCCTCTTGCTTATACAGAAAAGACTGTTGGAAGAATACCATGCTTTCTTTCGATAGTATGCACCCTCGCTATATTTTTCCGAATATTGTGCAGGGGCAAGTAGCTAGGATTTCTAGAATCAGTAATGATGATACACATTTTGAAAAGGAAGTGGACATCTTGAAGGATTGTTTTTACACCAGGGGTTATGATAGCAACATGGTGGATAATGTAGTGAAAATTAGCAAAGGCTATAGAAGAAATAGATACAAACCATGGTTGAAGACTACTGAAACGCATATAGGTGATCAACAAAATAGGGCTAATGGGGGTGACACTAGGTTGATGTTAACTTATGGCAGTAATATAAGGGATGTGTGTGATCTCATCCGCAGGAATTGGAACATCTTGACTAGTGATGTTAATCTGAAGAGTATTATAGGAAATAAACCTGTTTTCAGGTATAAAAGAAATAAGAACCTGAAGGATTTGCTATGTAAGGATAAGATGATGACCAGTATGGATAACCTGGTCATCACAAAACAGGGTACTTTTCCTTGTGGACTATGTAAGGCATGTGCCCACATTGATAGTAGAAGTGTCTTTATGCATCCACTAACTGGAAGATCATTTAATTTGAAGGGGAGAGCTACATGCAGGACCACTGATGTGGTTTATTTGGCAGAGTGCCAGTCCTGCACAAGTTTTTATGTAGGCAAGACTAACTGCATGTTCAAAGTGAGGATTCTACAGCACCTCTCATCAATTAGGAATGGGGATATACATAATGCACTGTTTAGACATTTGGAAGCCAACCCTACGCACAGTTTTAAGTTTAAGGTGATAGTAAATGTGAAGTTGAGCAAAAGAGGAGGTGACATCAAACAGCTAACAGAGTTAGCTGAATCCAGATGGATTATTGAGCTCATGGCACATAGGAGCCCTGGGCTCAATTATGTCATTCCTATGAAGCCCACCCTCAAGAATAGGCGGGTTTATTACTGACTTCCCATTGGATGATGTGTGTTTTTAAATGTTCAGTTTATGTGAGATGCTTTGTCTGATGAAGGGCAGAGGCCCAAAAGCGCTCATCATTAGTTTATTTGTTGTTTTAATAAACAAGGAGGTTTTGGATAATCAGCAGTGTCCGGTTTTGTGTGATTTTTGGATTTCTACTTTCTTTTTCGCTTGACTGGACTTTGGTGAGGCACAGAACATTATTTGGACATGCATCAGACTATGCCTGGGGTGCACACCTGAACGGCAGGTGCATACAGGGCCAATGGAGCCCACATCAAATACAACTGCACATCAACCAAAAAGAGATGTAAGCTGTGCAGCATGCATTGACAGCTTTCAGACCCCTTCTCTCCCCAGGGGCTCTACTGATCAAAACAGACAACACAACAGTGATGTGGTATATCAGCAAGCAGGGAGGGGCTCACTCCAACCCTCTTTGCAGGCTCGCCATGACCATTTAGCACACAGCCTCAGCCATGCAACTACACCTGTTAGCACAATTCCTGCCAGGCTCTCTAAACTCTCTGGCAGACAACTTAAGCAGAAATCTTCTGGACCCACACGAGTGGCAGCTAAAACAAAGAACCTTCACCCTCATAACTCAGAAATTGGGCACCCCGAAGGTAGGATTCTTTGTTTCCCACTCCAACCATCAGCTCAGTAAGTTCTGCACCAGGGAGCCTCACTGCAGGGCCTGGAAAGTGGATGCTCTATCTTTCCAGTGGGTCAACCTCTCGGTCTGTGCATTTCCCCCACTACCTTTCATTACTAGGGTACTGCTCAAAATAAAGGAGGAAAAACCAAAAACAATCCTAATTGCCCCAGACTGGCCACGCCAGCACTGGTACCCACTGCTGTGCAGCCTGTCCCCTCTGCCACTATGGCATCTCCCTCAGATCCCAACACTCCTGACCCAGAGGGAAGGAGAATTCATGCATTCCCAATTGCAGGCCCTCAATTTGGCAGTCTGACTAATTCCCTGACCACTGTACAAGCTGCCAATCTCAGTAAACAGGTTCTAGATGTTATACGTGAGGCCAGACACCCTAGCACTAGACAGTCTTATTGCTGACAAATGAAAAAGGTTCTGCACCTGGATCCAGGCTAAGGGAGCCGATACGGCACAGCCCTCCCTACCTCTCATCCTGGATTAACTAGCTGACCTACTACATAGTGGTCTATCCTTTTCCTCTATTAAAAATTCATGCCTTTGCAATCTCTGCTCATTTCAGCACTGAGCAACCTCTTTTCTCACACCCTCTCATCAAACAGTTCCGCAGAGGGGCTAGCAACTTAAAGCCACCCAGAAGATCACCTACCCCAGCTTTGGGACCTAAACTTTCTTTTAGAGAAACTCACCCTGCCCCCCCCCCCCCTTGAACCAGCAGCTTTAGCAGAATTAAAGTTTCTCTCATGGAAGACAGCCTAGCTTTTCGCCATCACTTCAGCAAGAAGAGTATCCGAGCTACAAGCACTAATGGCTATAGAGCCCTTCGTCATTTTCTATGCTGACAGGGTCTCCCTCAGGACTAACCCATTCTTCATGCCAAAAGTGGTGTCCAGTGTGGCTCTCAACCAATCCATTCATTTGCTCACCTTTTTTCCTAACCCACAAAACAAGAGGGAAAGAATACTGCACTCTCTAGATGTGCACAGGCAGCTCAGATTCTATCTAGACAGGACTAAATCATTCAGAAAGACTGATCAGTTGTTAGTCAGCTTTGCTGCAGGAGCCGAGGGCAAAGCAATATCCAAACAAACCATTTCCAAATGGATAGCACACTGCATGCATTTCTGCTGCAAGCAACATGGGAAACCTCCCCTTAAGGGGGTCAGAACTCACTCCACCAGAGCAACCTCCACCTCTACAGCTTTCCTCACAGGAGTCCCCACCAGGGACATCCTGGAGGCTGCAACGTGGACATCTGTTCATACCTTCACCAAGCATAACCACCTGCCTATCGTGACCAAATCCAGGGCAGGCTTTGCCACTGCAGTCTTGCAGGGCATCCTAGCCAGCCCCCAGTCTTCTTGACTGCCTCCACCCATTTTCTCAGCTTTGGGAATCAACCCAAATGTGAAGACTGCAGCAGTGAAACATGAAGAACATAGTACAGTTGTGTACACTTACCATAAATGTAGATGTTCAAGTGTATTCACTGTTGCAGCCCTGGTTTCCCTCCCTCCATCCCCCTTTCTCTCTCTCTCTCTCTCTCTGTTATTGCAAGCAACTATTTTTGGTATTTACTTTCTACTGGAGGGTTTCTTCCACCATATCCTGGCTCCCACTTGGGGGCTTCTGACAGTTAGGGCAAGAAAAACTGATGTAATGGCATTGGCTGCCTTACTTCATACTACTGATGACCTGACGTCAGTCTTGAAGTGACAGCAACCGACGCAGAAATACTAAGCCTCTGGTATTCGGGCCGACTGAGGGCTACCCTGACAGAGATAACCCAAATGTGATGACTGCAACAGTGAATACACTCGAATATCTATATTTATGGTAAGTGTACACAACTGTACTTTTTTAAGTGATGATTTTATTTATTAAGGAAAAAAAAAATATCCAAACCTACACCCCCCCCCCTTGTTAAATCATGAAGTAACTGTGGTTAATCACATTTTTCGGAAAGCTGAGTTCAATTTCACTAGCCACACCCAGTCCTGATTACTGCCAGACCTGTTGAATCAAGAGATCACTTAAATAGAACCTGTCAGACAAAGTGAAGTAGGCCAAAAGATCCCAAAAAGGAAGACATCATGCTGCGATCTAAAGAAATTCCAGAAGAGATGAGAAACAAAGTAATTGACATCTATCAGTCTGGAAAAGGTTACAAAGCCATTTCTAATGCTTTGAGACTACAGTGAACCATGGTGAGAGCCATTATCCAGAAATGGAGAAAACATGGAACAGTGGTGAACCTTTCCAGGGCTAGCCTGCCTACAAAAATTACCCCAAGAGCACAGCGATGACTCATCCAAGAGGTCACAAAAGAACCCAGAACAACATCTAGAGAACTGCAGGCTTCACTTGCCTCAGTTAAGGTCAGTGTTCATGACTGAACCATAAGAAAAAGATTGGGCAAATATGGCATTAATGGCAGAGTTACAAGGCGAAAACCACTGCTGACCAAAAAGAACATAAAGGCTCGTCTCACTTTTGCCAAAACCATCATGATGATCCCCAAGACTTTTGGGAAAATATTCTGTGGACTGACAAAACAAAAGGTGAACTTTCTGGGAGATGTGCATCCCATTACATCTGGTGTAAAAGTAACACAGCATTTCAGAAAAAGAACTTCATGCCAACAGTCAAACATGGTGCTGGTAGTGTAATGGTCTGGGACTGCTTTTGGACCTGGACGACTTGCTGTGATTGATGGAACCATGAATTCTGCTCTCTACCAAAAAAATTCTGAAGGATAATGTCAGCCCATCAGTTTGTGACCTCAAGCTGAAGCGCACTTGGGTTCTGCAGCACGACAATGATCCAAAACACACCAGCAAGTCCACCTCTGAATGGCTTAAAAAAAAAACAAAATGAAGGTTTTGGAGTGGCCTAGTCAAAGTCAGGAGTTGAAGCCAATTGAGATGCTGTTGCATGACCTTAAAAAGGCGGTTCATGCTCAGAAACTGTCCAGTATGGCTGAATTAAAACAGTTCTGCAAAGAAGAGTGGGCCAAAATTCCTCAATAGCGATGTGAAAGACTCATTGCCAGTTATTGCAAACGCTTAATTGCAGTTGTTGCTGCTAAGGGTGGCACAACCAGTTATTAGGTTTAGGGGGCAATTACTTTTTCACATAGGAACATGTAGGTTTGGATAGTTTTTTTCCTTAATAAATAAAATCATAACTTAAAAACTGGATTTTGTGTATAGTTGGGTTATCTTTGTCTAAAATTTATATTTGTTTGATGATCTGAAACATTTAAGTGTGACAAACATGCAAAAAAATAAGAAATCAGGAAGGGGGCAAATACTTTTCCACTGCACTGTATGAAAGTGGTCTTTCTGCTTCATCCTGCAATCAAGAACCCTTCACCTCCTTGGGACCTCACATTGGTTCTGCATTCTCTGACTAGAAGCCCATTTGAACCTGCCATTTCCTGTGATCTCAATTTTCTGTCATGGAAGATGGCCTTTCTAGTCACTATCACTTCAGCCAGGAGGGTTTCAGAATTGCAACCTCTCTCCATTACACCTCCTTATATGACATTTTATAAGGACAGGGTCTCTCTGAGAACGAATCCCTCCTCCTTACCCAATGTTGCATCTGAGTCGACCCTTAATCAATTCATTCAGCTTCCAGTATTCTTCCCCAACTATTCCAACATGGGGGAGTATATACTTCATACCTTGGATGTTCACCTACAGCTGTGGTTCTGCTTGCATAGGACTAAATATTTTTGTAAGTCAGAGCAACCTTTTTTGGTCTTCTCTGATAGCAGGTGTGGCCTTACAGTCTCCAACGTCACTATCTTTAAATGGATATAGCTGCATCTCTGGGGTCTATAATCTGAACCACCTGGAGATTCCAGGTCATGTTAGAGCCTATTCTACTAGATCTGTGGTGACTTCTTCAGCTTTCATCACAAGGCTTTCTATAGAGGATATCTGTGCTGCTGCCACTTGGTCTAATCCTCATACCTTTATATCCCATTGTAAACTCAATTTAATTTCCGTGAGTAGGGCTTCTTTTGGCTCCACAATGCTCCAGCATGTCCTTCCTTGAGGCCTCCCAGGATGTATGGTAGCTGGGGACTCTGACCCTGTGGTGATGAATGAAGACATGGATAACATCAGATAAAGAGTTATGTGCTTACCCTAACTTGACATCTGTGTTATCCTCTGTCTTCATTTATCACATTTCCCACCTGCCATCCCCCTCCTGGTTTGATCATGGAGAAAGTTGGAATGGTTTTCTCTCTACCTTGGTAGAAGTAGCTCAGGAATATGGCGGCAAACTTGATCTGGGGATTAGAGAGCAGCGGGGCATTATGGGAGAGGGAGGAGCCACAGCCTTGGATCCGTCTGTTGAATATTACCGGCTTGGATCCAGTGTCAGATCCAAGACCCTATGGTGATGAATGAAGACATAGGATAACACAGGTGAGAAGTTATGGTAAGTACATAACTCTTTTTTTATCCTCTAGGCTATTTTTTCCATAACTAAGAAAAAAAAAACACTGGCAGTAAAGGGTAACTCTTTATTGTTCCCCTTCCTAAATGCATTTTGGTGTATAAATCCCCCATTTTATTCTAATTTGAACATTTAGTTCCCTATATATCACTGTAATACTTTGCACAGCCAACCCAGTGGACACTTACTTTTGTCATTTCAGCAGATTAGTTGCATTACTGACTTGTGCTACATTACATATTTCCTCTCATGTTTGAGAGCTGCATAGAATCTGCATTAACCAAGGTGCCATGTTATAAGTTTGCTATAAAGGGGTATGTGTTTTCTTTATATTGTGTGGCTTCACCTTTGTCATTGGTTTTCTCAGGGAATGTGGTACAGTTCCTTTACTTTCCCATTCAGTTTTACTAGTCAAGTACAAGCCAGGCCACATATGTTTATAGTATCATAGTGATGTCAGTTTTGGCACCAGATGCTGGCTGGTCTTTATCCAAAACTGGTGGATATGCTGAGTTAGAGGTCTCAGTATGGATTCCAAAATGGTGGACAGCCTGTAAGCACACTGACAGTGCAGTTCCTGCATTCCTATACTATAATCTGATTTCAAACCAGCGCATCGCTTGGGAAAAGTATACCAAACATCAATGGATTAAAGCAGAAATACGAGTACTTTCATCTTTATTTTTAAAAAATTCTCTCATTCTGAAGGAAAAATAATTACTTGTTGGAAACAGAGCCCTGAACCGCGTGGCGTGGATTCTTCAAGACCAACAGGCCTAATAAGAGGAAGGTAAGAAGAAAAACAATTTTCATAACAAGACTTATCATTTAAAATTCTGCACTACTACTAGGAATCTAACTATAGAAGATTAATGGAGAATCAGCCAGATCGGATGGAAACTGTAATCACAAAAAACAAACTGTCTGCAGTTACTACTCCTGAGAAAGAAACCACTTCTAAAAGGCAAAAAATTAACAAGCAACAACAAGAAGCTGGTAAAATGTGTCAAAGATTAAAACAGGAACAACCTTTAACACTGGAGGATTTGAAAACGGCTTTACAACCTTTACAAACAGAAGTGCAGAGTTTCTCTCATAAGCTAACTACATTTGGCTCTACTCTGGACCAAATTGCGCTTAGGCTAGAGCAAATTGAAGCTAAAATTATGGACAATGAGCTAAAAATAAATGAACTGCAACAAAAAGCACAAACCAATGACACCATAATTAAAGAATTCCAGCAACAAATGCTAGACTTGGAAGCTAGAAGCTGGAGAAATAATTTTATCATAAGAGGTATTCCAGAGAGCTTTGATAATCCACAATTTATTCCAATAATAAAAGAAATACTAAGCTCTCTTCTGACTAATAAAGATCTCCTGGATGAGATAGTGTTTGAAAGAGCCCACAGAGGTATTAAGCGTACACAAACAAGTGATCTTCCAAGACAAATCTACATCAGACTGCTTAATTCAGCAGATGTTCAACAGATACTGTCAGCTTATAAAGTTAAAAAGAATGTTACATGGAGAGCACATAAAATTATGATTACTCAAGATCTTCCTTTAGAAATTAAACAAAATCGACAGAAACTCAGTAAATACTGCACTTACCTCATTGAAAATAAGATTTGTTTCCAAATGAAATATCCCGCAACTTTAACATTTTATTACAAAGAAGAAAATTATCCCTGGAAACACCTGACCAGGCAAAATCCACCTTTCTGAGTCTCTTCAAAGTAAATCCTGTCTGAGACGACTCTTTTCATGTCTTTTGATCCAAAAACAACATTTGGAAGGCTAAACAAGTGCTACAGCTCCAAAGAACCTTCAAGCAAATGGATGTGGAATGTGTTCTAAATAACTCTGTTTACCTGCTTGTAAAGAAAATGTTTTTGTTACAGTGTAATACTTAAGGTACTGTCTTTTAATAACTGGCTTCTACATTTAAAAGCTGGAAAGCTACCTAACACTGACTGCATAGAGAAATAACTTTAAAGTGCATTTACAGCTTACAAAAAGGGAGATGTTAAACTACATTTAAATAATAGGATATAACCTTTGATATAATAGTTTAAGTAGTGTAAATACTAGACAGTAGTTTCAGTTAAAATGTATAATCATTGTTTTACTGGCATAATCATTGAGTTGCTTTTAAGTGTGTCTATGAGCAAGGTACAAAAACATTTCTCTTTTTTTCTCTCTGTTTGTCAAGTAGATGGTATTGGTTAATTATTAATATATGGGTTCACAATGATGTGTTTGTATGACTTTTGCCAGTGCAGTGTTAAATGAAGTTTCCAATACATTTTAAAGAACCACAGTTAGTTGTTAGCAAAAATAATGCAAATGTTGTTGAATTTTAAAGTGCTGCCTTCTTTAAATGTTTAAAATGTATAATCATTATTCTACTGGCATAACCACTGAGTTACTTTTAAATGTGTCTTTGAGCAAGGTACAAAAACATTTCTCTTTTTTTCTCTCCATGTTTGTCAAGTAGATGGCACTGGTTAATTATTAATATATGAGTTCACAATGATGTGCTTATATGGCTTTTGCCAGTGCAGTGTTAAATGAAGTTTCCAATACATTTTAAAGAATCACAGTTAGTTGCAGTTAGCAAGAATAAGGCAAATGTTGTTGAATTTTAAAGTGCTGCCTTCTCTAAATGTTTAAAATGTATAATTATTCTACTGGCATAACCATCACTTTTAAATGCATCTATGAGCAAGGTACAAAAACATTTTTCTTTTTTTTCCCTGTTTGTCCAGTAGATGGCATTGGTTAATATAATATATGAGTTTACAATGATGTGCTTGTATGGCTTTTGCCAGCGCAGTGTTAAATGAAGTTTCTAATACATTTTAAACAACTACAGTTAGTTGTTAGCAAAAATAATGCAAATGTTGTTGAATTTTAAAGCGCTGCCTTCTCTAAATGTTTAAAATGTATAATAATCATTATTCTACTGGCATAACCATTGAGTTACTTTTAAATGTCTATGAGCAAGGTACAAAAACATTTTTCTCTTTTTTTCCCTGTTTGTCCAGTAGATGGCACTGGTTAATTAATAATATATGCTTACAATGATGTGCTTGTATGACTTTTGCCAGTGCAGTGTTAAACTAAGTTTCCAATACATTTTAAAGAACCACAGTTAGTTGCTGTTAGCAAGAATAATGCAAATGTTGTTGAATTTTAAAGTGCTGCCTTCTTTAAATGTTCATATATTGTACTTGTTTTTGAAAATACTGTTTTGTAAACTCTTTAATAACTCTTGAAATGTTAAGAATTATAATATGTTGCTGTTACTACAAAACTTTTTATAAAAGCTACTTTTCCCTTTCTATCTATATAATATCTAAGGGTACAATTAACATAATGTTTTAAGAAGTCTGAAAATTAATATGCAGTACATAAATAACAAACGGAGCTGGATGGGCACAGTCTGTTAGCTGATGACTGTTTGCATTTGGAACAGTATGGGTATTATTGACATCCCTCTGATAAATATTTACTCCTTGTTGCTAAAAATAATAGTCTCTTTTAGTTTCTTAACTCATGCACATTTACTAATACAGAGGGATGGGTGGTTAGGCACCTATTTAGAGTTTAGGAGTATAGAAGTCACAACATTTATTCTTAAGATAAGATAAATACACTAACAGACAAAGTTTATAACTGTATTTTTGAGTATCAACTAATGAGAAACCTCAACAATATTAATAAAAAATGATAACCATAGACTCTTGGAATGTTAAAGGGAAGGTAGATAAAAAGAAAAGAAATTTAATCATGCACCTCACATACCAAACTAAGGCTGATATAACTTTCTTGCAAGAAACTCACTTAGATGACCAACTTTGGGTTAGGGAAAGGAAAAGAAAATGGGTTAAAACAATAGTTGCTGCAAATTATAGTCCTTTGTCCAGGGGAGTGGCCATTATAGTAAATAAATCCTTCCAAGGGAGAGGTTACTTCCTATGAAGCTGACTCAAAGGGAAGAGGGGTATTATTTCCTACTGAATATCATACTTTGAACAAACCATTACTCTTTCTTAATATATATAGCCCCTGCTCATATCAGCAGCTCTTCATTTATGAAATCTTTAATATATTAGCCAAATACCCAAATCATCTGTTTATTGTAGGTGGGGACTGGAATGCTTTACTAAATCTAGATAAGGATAGATTGCTTAATAAAAACAGACAGTCACAATCTACCACTACAGCACTTGAAGAATTACAAAATACATTTGAACTAGTTTACCCTTATGTTAAATTTCAATATGATAAAACAATATCAAGGTTCACTTTCTTTTCAGCCACTCATAAAACTTGGTCCAGGATAGATGCTTTTCTAATTTCCCTTGCTTTCCTTTCTAACAAATTAAATTATGCTGCATCACATAGAACTCTTTCTAATTCATTCCAAAATTAGACTTTTAATAAACTTTCAAGCCCATCAACAAAATATTTCCTATCTCAATACCGGAGCCAAAGGTCTCATTCCTCTAGGTCATCGAGGCTGTCCGATCATGACCTTCAGAGGGTAGTGAGTCGACTACTTAAGTCCGAGGCACTAGCCCAGATGCTTCAGAGCCCGACTCATCAGTCGGTGCCCCGTCCATCAACTCTTTCCTCCTTCGACTCTTTGAGTTCGAGCCAGGTCGTGGTCGGAACCGAGACTGTGGTTATCGAGCCGAGACAATTGTCTTCGCCCGTCGTCGCTCCGTTTTCTGTGGAGGAATCTCGGCGGACTTCCTCGTCGCGAGGGGTGAGTGGCATCGACCCTTGTCCGACTCTCCCTCTCGGTGCTTCGGCTGGTGAGTTCGGCTCCGACATCGGCCTCGGAGCCATCACTGTCGGTGCCGAGGGGTTCTTAGCTCCTGGAGCGGGACCTCTGGCTCTGCCTGACAGGGGTGCATTCGAGGTCATGCGGAGTGTGTTAGAGCCTGGCTCTACTCCACAGTCGGCTCCGTCAGCCCCTCCTTGATGCTGCCTCAGGGTAAGTCGACTCACTCTCTCATCCCGGACCGCAGAGAGCCAGCTCCTCAGGAGCCCCTGTGGATTTCATCCTCTTCCGAGGCCTCTCCTGATTTGGCAGAAGAGCCCCTCGGAAGAGGAAGTGCAAGAGGAAGCACATTGACTCACCTGAGTCTATCACGTCAGACACAGATCTGGATGATTCTGAGGGTTCCCCGTTCCCTTCTGAAGATGTCTCATTTGCAGACATTCTGGAGATCCTGAAACAGAGGGAAATTGGCCAGCCCTCAACCCTTCGGAGGATTAATCTGTGTATCTTGAGGCGTTTGGCTCGCCCTTCCACCTCCTGGGTGTCCCCTTGACCCCTCATGCAGGTGGTTGCTAAGAAGGCATGGTCGGCTCCTGATTCAGTGGACCCCACTCCCAGGAGACCCTCCAAATTCATCACAGCTCCATCAGACAAGCAATTTTTATCAAAAGGAGTTTCTGTGGATGCTATGGTGGTAGCTGCCGCCACAAAGAAGGAACTGGCTGATCCTTCAGTGCCTGTCCATCCACCTAACAAGGAATCTAGGTCCATGGATAGGTACGGAAGCGGATGTTCTCCTCAGCGACATTTACCATGTTCGCTGAATTACCTGTGCCATTTCACTGCCTTCAAAGGGACTTGATCAAGGAAGTAGTGAAATGTTAGACCTTTCAGCTGGGGTTTCAAGAAAATGAACACGCAGCTGGCTACCCTAATTCCATATCCAACTCCTCCATGCGCCTCTCTTATGCGGCTGATGGAGCAGGGACAGGGGTAGCCTTACGTAGGCACGCCTGGATGCGGCTATGCAACTTATGGAACCTTTCAAGACGTCTTTCACGAACTCCCTTTGATGGATCATCTCTTTGGTCCTCAAGTGAAAGAAACCCTGACTAGGTGCGAGACTGATTGCAAGACCCTTTCTGCCGTCGGAGTCCGTTTTTCGACTCCTTCTAGGCCTTACCCCAAAGGCCAGAAGGGTGGGAAGATGTGGTTCCGTAAACAATCTCAAAGGACTTCGCCTGACAGAGTCGTTCCTACCAAAGGCAGAGGTGGGAATAACAATGGTAGACGTCGCCCTAGGGGCAGGGGGGGTCCGCAGAACCAGGGCAATCGGGAGACCTTTCCTGACAAGCCCTTTCAGCATCCCTGAGGTGTTGCCCGACTGCCCATCTTCGGAGGCAGTCGGGGGAAGATTGTCACTGTACCCAGAAGCCTGGCTATCCTGACTCAAGACAAATGGGTACAGTCCATCATTTCGAAGGCTATTCTATCCCTTTCTTCGCTTTTCCAAATCAGTCAAAAAATCCCTTCCAGATGTTCCACCCGCTCAAAGGGATATAGCAGCTTTGGAAATTTCAAAACTGCTTGCAAAAAGAGCAATTCAGTCAGTGCCAGCAGACCAACAAGGATCCGGAATCTACTCAAGGTTCTTTTAGTTCCAAAGAAAACAGGGACTGGAGACCGATTTTGGATCTCAGTGTCTTGAACAAATCAGTCAAGAAAACAAGATTTCGGATGGTCACGCTGCAATCCATTCTTCCCCTTTTGGGCAAAGGAAACTGGATGTGCTCTATAGACCTTCGATGCGTACTATCACATAAAATGAACAGACGCTCCAGAAGATTCCTCCGCTTCAGGCTGGGAACCAGTCATTTTCAGTTCAGGGCCCTGCCCTTTGGTCTCACCACTGCTCCGGTGTTTACCAAATGCATGGCAGTGGTAGCTTCTCACCTGAGACGACAAGGATTCCAGGTGTTTCCATATTTGACGACTGGCTTCTCACAGCTCCCACCAAGCATCTCCTTCTGATGGCCAGAGATTATACTTTTCGCTTTGTCAAAAACTGGGTATTTCAATAAATTGCGAAAAGTCTGTTTTGTCGCCTTGTCGTACTATTACCTACATAGGCAAATTTAGATACTATAAACATGTCTGCAACGCTAACGAACCAAAGGATATCAGACATTCACAAATTGGTGTCACTTCTTCTCAACAACAACAGAGCCAAAGCCAGGTTAGTTCTAAAGGTGTTGGGGATCATGGCAGCGCCATACCTCTCCTCCCATTGGCCAGATACCACATGCGGATCCTTCAGTGGATGCTTTTTTCTAAATGGTCGCATTCCAGGAACTTCCAATGTCTCACACCATTATGATCACGCAAGCGTGCAAAAGCATCTCATTTGGTGGATGTCTTCCCCAGCTCCTGTCGGAAGACCATTTGTTCCACCTCCTCCGGTTGCTACTCTGACAACGGATGCCTCCCTGATCGGGTGGGGGCATTATCAGGGCAGGACAGTCCAGGGCACATGGCAACCAAACGAATGCCACTTGCACATAAATGTTCTGGAGATGAGAGCAGTGCTTTTAGCGTTGCAAGCCCTTCAAGACTCTCTTCCCTTGGGAACGATTGCAATCCAGACAGACAATATGTCTGTAGTGTGGTACATCAACAAACAAGGCGCAACCAGGTCATACCCCTGTGTCGAGAAGCACTCAGACTGTGGCAATGGGCGATTTCTTCTCAGCGCTTTCTGATAGCAACGACATCCCGGAAGTCCAATCACATTGCGGACAAGTTGAGCAGAGCTATACTCATGCCTCACGAGTGGTCTCTGAAAGACTCTGTAGTGAGAGATATTTCTCAAGTGGGGTCAGCCTTGCTGCGATCTTTTTGCTACTCCCCAAAACAGCAAGTGCAGAGAATACTTCACTCTATTCCCTTTACCAGGCCAACCCAGCAGGGACGCTCTAGTCCAAGTTTGGCCCGGGGGACTTCTGTATGCATTTCCTCCTTTCCCTCTGATCTCTCAAGTAATACAGAAAGCTATCGCTCAGAAGGCCTCATTGATCCTCATTGCTCCTTACTGGCCTCGACAAGTGTGGTTCCCCTTTCTACATCAATTTCTCTTGCAGCGACGGTGGAGTCTGGACCTATTTCCAGATCTTTTTGATCCACCAGTCGGGTCAGTTTCATCCCTCCCTCTCTGAACCTCACTGCTTGGTTCCTCCAGTTCCAACCGTAGCCAGGCTTCCTCAATTATCTCACTCGGTTAGAGATATATTGATAGCTTCCCATAAATCTTCCACTGAAGATTTATTTGAGTAAGTGGAAAGCGCTTCTCATATTGGGCACAAGGAAAGGACATAGATCCTTTCACCGCTTCCATCCAACTAGTCCTTGATTTTCTAGCTGAACTCTTCCATGCAGGTTCATCTCCATCTACTCTTAAGGTTCAATTGGCAGCTATTTCTAATTTTCATGTGGGCATTTCTGAATCTGCCCTTATGTCCCACAAACTTTGCAAAGCCTTTTTGAAAGGAGTTTTTCTTCTCAGACCTCCTATAAGAAATCCTCCTTCTCCTTGGGACCTAAATTTAGTTCTTGCTTCTTTGATTCTTTCCCCTTTCGAACCTGCAGCTTCATGTTCCTTAAAATTATTATCATGGAAAACTCTCTTTCTGGTGGCTATCACATCAGCTAGAAGAGTTTCAGAACTTCAAGCACTCAGTTGTCGTTCTCCTTATCTCTTATTCCATAAGGACAGAGTTTCCTTCGAACTAACCCGTCCTTTTTGCCTAAAGTGGTTTCAACATCAAATCTAAACCAATGCATTGACCTCCCTGTCTTTTTCCGGAGTATTCAAATAGGTCTGAACAAAATTACACTGCCTGGATGTTCATCGTCAATTAAGGTATTACTTGGACAGGACTAAACAATTCAGAAAATCTGATCAGCTGTTTGTCTCCTATGGAAAGCAGAAAGGGACTTCCAGTTTCAAAGGTATCATTATCCAGATGGCTAACATCTCTGATTACCCTTGTTTATGAGATTAGACACCAAAACTGCCTAATAAACCTAAAGCCCATTCCACCAGAGCTTTGGCTACTTCTCTAGCCTTCCAAGACAGACTGCCTATTGACACCATTTCTGCAGTGGCTACTTGGGCTACTCCTCACACTTTATTTCCCATTATAAGTTGGATTTAGCTTCTAGGCATAGAGCTAATTTTGGTTCCACTGTTCTCAGGAGTCTGTTCCGTTAGGCCACCCGGGACAAGGTGCTAGGACGGTCCCATCCAGCAAGAATGAAGGCGAGATAGACAACTTAACATATAGAAGTTATGTTCTTACCATAACGTTCCATGTTAGTTGTCTTCTTCTCGCCTTCTTCTTGGCCCCACCCTCCTTCCCCCTGGCCTGGACAGACCTAGAGGAGTTGTGATCGTGACCTCTCTTTCTACCACCTCTTTCTTAGTCATATGCTATTATGCATATTTCTTATTTCAGGATGTAGGTCACCCTTTTCTTCCTGCTGTTAGAGGTGGATTCTGTTTTACAGTTATACTGTTATTGATATAAGCTGGGTTAGCTTACAAACGAGATCTGAGGTAACTCTCGCCTAGCATTGTGGGATATAAGGGGAGCCTCGAGCCGGTGGAACCAACTCTCGAGCTTTTAGAGTGGCCGAGTCGGAGCCGAGGTCGGCTCCGAACCCATCCAGCAAGAAGAAGGCGAGAAGAAGACAACTAACATGGAACGTTATGGTAAGAACATAACTTCTATTTAGTTGCAGTTAGCAAGAATAAGGCAAATGTTGTTGAATTTTAAAGTGCTGCCTTCTCTAAATGTTTAAAATGTATAATTATTATTCTACTGGCATAACCATCACTTTTAAATGCATCTATGAGCAAGGTACAAAAACATTTTTCTTTTTTTTCCCTGTTTGTCCAGTAGATGGCATTGGTTAATATAATATATGAGTTCACAATGATGTGCTTGTATGGCTTTTGCCAGTGCAGTGTTAAATGAAGTTTCTAATACATTTTAAACAACTACAGTTAGTTGTTAGCAAAAATAATGCAAATGTTGTTGAATTTTAAAGCGCTGCCTTCTCTAAATGTTTAAAATGTATAATAATCATTATTCTACTGGCATAACCATTGAGTTACTTTTAAATGTCTATGAGCAAGGTACAAAAACATTTTTCTCTTTTTTTCCCTGTTTGTCCAGTAGATGGCACTGGTTAATTAATAATATATGCGTTTACAATGATGTGCTTGTATGACTTTTGCCAGTGCAGTGTTAAACGAAGTTTCCAATACATTTTAAAGAACCACAGTTAGTTGCTGTTAGCAAGAATAATGCAAATGTTGTTGAATTTTAAAGTGCTGCCTTCTTTAAATGTTCATATATTGTACTTGTTTTTTGAAAATACTGTTTTGTAAACTCTTTAATAACTCTTGAAATGTTAAGAATTATAATATGTTGCTGTTACTACAAAACTTTTTATAAAAGCTACTTTTCCCTTTCTATCTATATAATATCTAAGGGTACAATTAACATAATGTTTTAAGAAGTCTGAAAATTAATATGCAGTACATAAATAACAAACGGAGCGGGATGGGCACAGTCTGTTAGCTGATGACTGTTTGCATTTGGAACAGTATGGGTATTATTGACATCCCTCTGATAAATATTTACTCCTTGTTGCTAAAAATAATAGTCTCTTTTAGTTTCTTAACTCATGCACATTTACTAATACAGAGGGATGGGTGGTTAGGCACCTATTTAGAGTTTAGGAGTATAGAAGTCACAACATTTATTCTTAAGATAAGATAAATACACTAACAGACAAAGTTTATAACTGTATTTTTGAGTATCAACTAATGAGAAACCTCAACAATATTAATAAAAATGATAACCATAGACTCTTGGAATGTTAAAGGGAAGGTAGATAAAAAGAAAAGAAATTTAATCATGCACCTCACATACCAAACTAAGGCTGATATAACTTTCTTGCAAGAAACTCACTTAGATGACCAACTTTGGGTTAGGGAAAGGAAAAGAAAATGGGTTAAAACAATAGTTGCTGCAAATTATAGTCCTTTGTCCAGGGGAGTGGCCATTATAGTAAATAAATCCTTCCAAGGGAGAGGTTACTTCCTATGAAGCTGACTCAAAGGGAAGAGGGGTATTATTTCCTACTGAATATCATACTTTGAACAAACCATTACTCTTTCTTAATATATATAGCCCCTGCTCATATCAGCAGCTCTTCATTTATGAAATCTTTAATATATTAGCCAAATACCCAAATCATCTGTTTATTGTAGGTGGGGACTGGAATGCTTTACTAAATCTAGATAAGGATAGATTGCTTAATAAAAACAGACAGTCACAATCTACCACTACAGCACTTGAAGAATTACAAAATACATTTGAACTAGTTTACCCTTATGTTAAATTTCAATATGATAAAACAATATCAAGATTCACGCCACTCATAAAACTTGGTCCAGGATAGATGCTTTTCTAATTTCCCTTGCTTTCCTTTCTAACAAATTAAATTATGCTGCATCACATAGAACTCTTTCTAATTCATTCCAAAATTAGACTTTTAATAAACTTTCAAGCCCATCAACAAAATATTTCCTATCTTAATACCCGGACGTTAAATCCTAAAATTATACAAAACCAAGAAACAACACAAGAAATTCAGAATGTCGTAGCCCAACTCCGGAATGATCTTATATACACTCAAATTCCATAGGACATACAATGGGCGGCTACCAAGGCAGTCATCAGGGGTATTATTCAAAAATCTGCATGGCTCAAAAAAATATATAACAATCTTTAGAATGAACTAGAGTATCAAATAAACACTACTGAACTAGAACTTCAGGAAAAATATTCTAAAGAACTTGAGGAAAAAATAATTGATTGGCAAAAACAATTACACAAACACTATTCAGAAAATATCTCCTTCTTAGAGTTAAGGTCAATATATCAATATTCAGAATGGGCTCAAACACGATCAAAATTCCTAGCTAGACTAATTAACATAAAAAGTGGACCTCCTAGGATCAAAGAAATAAAATATGAAGGACAGGTGAAATATAAAGACCAAGATATAGTGGACGCTTTTGAAGATATTTATAAGAAATTATACAATATACCCTTATCACCATCTACAGACAGATTTGAGGATTTTATACATAATATACACTTTCCACAAATTACAGAAGATCAAAGGAAACTCTTAAAATCACTGTTAAAATTAAAAGAGATAAAAGCTGCAATAAACAAACTAAAACTATGTAACTCCCCTGGACCTGATGGATACACATCTGATTTTTAGAAGTTATTCATGGAACCTATCTCCACAGTGTTATTAAAAGTTTTCAACTATATAATACAATATGGTATAACAGACAAATACTTGACTCCAAGACAGTGTTGATTCCTAAATCGCATTCTGACCCAACAGATCCAGCAAATTATAGACCAATAGCCCTTATAAACACTGATCTTAAGATATTAGCCCATGTTATAGCAAATAGAATTAAGAATATACTCCCCTCTATTATTTCCCAACAACAAATGGGCTTTATGACAAACAGACAAATAAGTGACAACATCCTCCTCTTAGATACCATTGTAAGACTACTTAATAGTGATAAATTCCGCAGGTATGCCTTTATAGTAGATGCAACCAAAGCGGTTGATAGAGTAAACTTACACTTTTTCTTTAATATACTGCCTTTATATGGTTTTCCTCAAGAATTCATTAAAATGATCCAGGTTCTGTATCAGAAAGCTTCTACCACTATACAGGTAAACAAACTTATAACTAACCCTATACTCTTATCCAATAGTACAAGACAAGGATGTCATCTTTCACCATACCTATTTAATCTTTATTTAGAACCCCTCCTTCTGTTTATTTCACAAAAAATCTTTCATCATATTCCCAGAATCCACAATACAAATCTTATATACTCGGCTTTTGCCGATGACTTAAATATATGCTTCCAACTCCCCACTACTGACCTCCCAAAAATACTTAAAGCTATTGATGAGTTTTCGGTAGTTTCAAACTATAACTTAAATTTAAACAAGTCACACATATTTCCCCTCAATCCTCAGGTCATAAAGAATTGTACTTTCCCATGAGTGAGATCAAAATAAACTATCAGATAAAATATTTAGGAATACTATTTACTTCGGACTTCAAAGATATTATAAACAATAACCTACTAAGTACTTGGACTAGTATTCAAAACAATATTGATAGATGGAAGAACATTAATATGTCTCTACTGTCAAAAGCTAGTGTTGTCAAGATGAATTTTCTACCAAGAATACTCTTTCAATTTAATTGCTACTTTTCCAAATATTCCCCAAAACTTCTTCCTTGCCATGGAAAAAGCTATATCAAGATTCTTATGGTATCCCAAATCTACCAGAATTAAATATGGTAAATTTGTACTCGCCAAAGATAAGGGGGGATTGGGGTTGCCTGATTTTAAGCTTTACTATAGTATAATTACCGTCTACAGACTAATACAAATAATAAACTATGACTCGTATATAAATACTTGGACACCCCAATGGACCAAAATCTGGTATGAACAGTTGAAATCCCTTTGCTATAATATCAAATCCCTACCATTCTTGAATTTAAACCAGGCTAGCATATACACGAAGAATTTACACCCACTAATTAAAAATATGATTCTTACAACACATAAACTATTTAAATCATTGCAATTAGCCCTTATACAACCATTACACCTAAATCCTAATCTACTAATAAATAATAAACCCATAAATCTAACAAACTACCCCTTGATAAAAGACTACATAATATGGGATATATACCAGAAAGACTCTAACACGGGGCAAATGAGACTTGAACTCAAACTTCCTAAGAAATATAATATTATCCATAACCAACTTCACCATCTTATAAATGCTAAATTCTCACAAATACACACTGATTTACAGAACATAAATTTAGTTAAATTAATACTTGAAAATATTGCAATTAAAGGGAAAACAATTTCTAGGACATATAAAATTGTAATGAGCGCAAAACATCAGAATTCTTTATTATTTTCAAACTATTGGCAAACGAAAAATCAATCACTGACTGAAGAAAATAAAAAACTAGCCATTGAAAATACAATCAAATTCATTCCTTTCAAGAAGCTGTTATATACACAAATTATGGTAAATAATCCATATTATACCTTATCTAAATTAAATAAATTCAGTCCTAACTTTTCGCCTATATGTCCCCATTGTCCAGATCAAACAGCTGATATTTTACATGTCATGTGGAATTGTACTAAGATACACAACTTATGGTGTTCCTTGAGAGTAAGATCAGAGAAGATGGGATATGAAAAATCAACCCTTACATGGGAGACAGCTATATTGCACATTAACATCAATCAACTTCAAAAAATATTAAAACATGTCTTTATTACGATGTGTGCCCTTATTAAATTCTTTATTACAAAGAATTGGAATGTCATGTCCCCAATTACATGGGAAAATGTTAGCAATCTTGCTATCAAATATATCTCATCTCACAAATTAGTTTATTCAAAAACAAAAAACGCTATTACCAAAAATATTGGGATTACTTACTAGATATACTTCTTGACAAATAAAATTCGCCCACAAATTGACATGAAAAGCTAACCTTTTAATAAGAAATTAATGTAGTATAACCAGTTTTCTTGTATCTTCCCCCTTCTCTTAGTATATGTGTATCTAGATATTTTCCCTAACCATACAATAAATGATTGAATTTCTGTCTTTATTTCTATATAGACTATCCCCATTCCACTATCCCTTATGAGACTAAATGAACATAAGAATTGTCATACTCTACTTGACGATGTAGTGACTTCTAGTGTATATATTATATATATATATATATATATATATATATATATATATATGTATAATTTTCTCGAAACAAGATTGTTGTCTGTTTTCTTTAGATATGTACTTGTATTGTTTATTTGTGTTTTTGAGTTATTGTATTGTTGTTATTATTTGGAAAAAAAAGAAAATTGAAATAAAGAAATTTTGGGGAAAAAAAAGAAGTCTCAGTAATGGGTTATGATGTTGTAGCAAACTGATAAAGGCAGGCCCAGGTGCAGGCTCTTCTGACCCAGTGTGGGCTTTACGTGTAGCACATGTCAAACAATTAGCAGCACTGTAGCATTTCTTGTGTGCACTACTGGGTCTTAGTACATATGCAGGCTTTCTGCATTATCCTGATACTAAGCTTTAATTTGGACATAACCACCCAATAATATTACAAGAGAAATTATGTAGATTCTAATTCTGTGTAAACAGCTAATGTAAACTTAATGCGTCCACGTGTTTATAAATGTATGTACTTGTTGAACTTTAGTTGCACACCATGTTTTCCATTATTAATGTATGTGCAGTTTATAACATACTTATATAACTTGCAAATGTTTAAATATGTTCATTATATTTTTCATCTTGTCCTGGGCTGAACCTGAAATAGGTCAACATGGATCAGTGTTCCACCCAGATTAAAAAAACAAAATGAAATAAAATAAGTAGACAGAACTCAGTACCTCTGCTATTTTCATCAAACAGCCAGACCACAGCATGTGATAAAATAAACACTAATGTTCATAAAAACCCTACAGGAAAAAAAAAGATTTCTAGTAGTTTATTTGTTTAAAATATTATTGTCACTTCTTCCCACTGTTCATACTTAACCTAACACAGAAAAATGTAGATCATCTCCACTGAACCTCTTAGTCTGTCACTTTTGCTTCCGAAAAGACATCCATTCCATTTCAGAACTGTGAGAATTTTACTATATTAACAGTGTTCAAATTCTGCAGTGGTACTGAAATGCATTGAGACTGCTCTTAAAAGATTTTGGTAATTAGATGTTAGTTGTATGAAAGTGAAACTGATGTTCCCCTTTTTGGGTCTTCTCTGAAAAGAGGCAATAGGACCAATGGAATTTATCTGTCCAGCAGTGTCCAGTGGCAGTCAATAAATAAATCGTACATAGACTTTAATCAGAAGGTTGTTTGCCTCTTTATTTCTGTTGTCACAAGAAGAGGCTCTAATGTTTTTGAACAGTTTTCCTTAATTAGTTCCACCTCTTTCTCTTGTATTTTTTCATGATATCTGTGGAAGAAAATGTATAAAAAGAGAAAGTGGACCCACACCATCACTTTTCTCTTTCCTAAAGGGATTGCAGTAATTTCTTTCTTTCACCTTGTTAGGGACAGCTTTACAAACCATACCATTGACAACAATACATATTTAAGGTGCACAGCCATAAGAGCATAATGTTAATGAATACTGCTGCCTTGGGTTATGATCTGCACCTGCCTCACCTAAGTAAGTTGGACCACTGTACAGTTGAAGAGCATGGTTATGAATACTCAGAAATGTACCCATGTTACACTCAGCTCAGAGTGTCTTGCCACCAGTAACTGTGTCTTGGCTAAAACTCCTTTGCATTCAGACTAGTTCTACTAGAACTGTTAAACATGTTTGTTTTGGCCAAATGTACTTGGGTTTGCCTCTTATGTTTGCACTGCACTGTATATCTTAAAATTTTTGATCTTCTGGTAAATCCCTGAGGATTGCAGTCAGTCCGTAATGCTAGACATTAGAGTTTCATATTTCTTACTACTAAGAAAATGTGAATTGATGCAAATCTTGTGGTTCTGTTAAGTTTCTAAGTGAATGAACGTAATATTTAACAGTTATCCCTGATCCAGGGCCTTAGTACCCCCATTATTTTTGGCTTTGCCCTGGAATCTTAAAATAGAAATTGAGAGCCAGACTTGGGAGCACCTTTCATTTGCATTGACAAAAGACATCAGTAACTGTCCAGCATATTTTATTAAGTTCTTTGCCCCACCAAAGCATTTAGCAGAATTTGGAGAAATTATTAGATGAATTCCATAGCAACTCCTTCCTAGGTTCACTTGCTGCATTGGAATCACCCTAAGGCAGAGTGGTCTGGTGACCTACTTGCTGTTGCTTGAGAAGCTGTAGCACCCCTCATTTGTATTGACGTGAAGTGCAGATTTTTGACTAGCTCTTTATTATAGATGAGGGTTTGGACAAACATACTGGATTTACTGCTGTGTTTATAGTCAGACTGGCATCTCTCATCCCATTCAAAAAATAAGGCACATTAAACTAGTATGCTGTAACTCACACTGCTAGCTGAATGCTGACTGGGAGTGATCTCATACACAGAGGTCTGGTCAGCAGTGGTTGTTGGTAGGAGTGTTAAAAGCAGTATGTTTGGTAACAGATACACAGAAACTCTGAAACTAATGTGGTCATTTATTTGTAATAAATGTAGCCTTTTGTTCGGTGATTAAATTAAGCTGTTTCTTACCTTTTTGATTATATTCGATCCAATTTATAAGGAAAACTATATGTTGTACTGTTACCAAAGAGTACCTTGACAGTGATGGTTGTTTTGCCTGTGTTTCAAGTAACCTGACAGAAATTAGTTGTCAAATATGTGAAGACAATCAATACTGGAAAACAGAGATGTTTTTTCCCCAGATTTGAAGGAGCAGTCCTTCTCTTTCATGCATGTTAGCATGTTAGCTACACTAGTACTTAACTTGGTCAAATTTTACATCAAAAGTTGAAGTTATCCATTTTATTACAGAATATGTGGATTTTTCTAGTAAAATTTTTAGGCCTTTCCTTGAACTGTACAATTAACAAAATGATACAGTATGGGTTTATCGACAAAAATACCTGTTTTCTTTTTTATCTACCTGCGGTTATTTGCTGCCAATATGACTTTCTTTAACTTTGCAGGTGTGTAGCTAAAATATCTGCTTCAACTACATTCTGTCTCAAGACTGTTTGCGTTTTTTATTATCTGCATCATTACTTGTAACACTATCTATGTACACTTTCTTTTATTCACCATAATTTCCACTAGGGAGTTACTTGAAATGTAAAACAACCCAAATAATATGTAGAAGCACCTTCTAATTGCTTAACATCTACTTTTTCTTCATCTACACTTGTAGTTTTGATTGTTGATGTTTTACAAGAGTGAAAATATCACAACATTTTTAGTTATTCTGTTTTTGTTGTTTGCTGCTTTCTGCATTTTAATTGCAACCATTCTTCAGCAGCCAATTTGGTCACAATTTCACTTTAGTTTAGCCATCAAGGAATGAGTATTATGCATTTATTTCAGAATCATGATTTTATAATAGAAGCCAATATTAACATCTTTCACTTTAATAAAAAACAAGGAAACTCACTGGAAACACAAACGGAACACCACTGCAGCCAGAACGATGTAAAAGAAAAGAAACGCAATTTATTTAAAGACCAAAACAGCGTTTTCGCTTCCAGAAAGCCAGAAGCTTCATCAGCAGTTGAAAGGATTAAAACCTAATGCATTTAAAACAAAGTAACTGGTGCTTGTTGACGACATCACCACAAGCGCCACAAGGTTGCTTAAAGGGGCAACGATGAAACTTAAAAGGGCAACAATAACAAGGAGAGCGGGTAAATACAAATACATAGTATGCCCTGTAAAACTTATATAAAAAAATTTAAAACATTCTGTAATGAAATGTGAAGCTAAAAAGCTGTATATAGTGAATATCAATAGACAAGAGCAACTAAATGTACTACTGCATCGGGTCACCTAACAGGAGCAAGCAATATAAAAAAAGCTACATATCAAAGGAAAATCAATATGTTGAGGTTGCTATTACTTTAAACTATAGATGGAATAGAACACTGAATGGGCTTAACCCTAGCAAAGCATTATATGCAACATTATTCACTGTCCTTGGAATTGACCAATGGGATAAGTTGGTACGCCACCAAGAGTAAAAAAGTACTATCTAAGGTAGCTCTTATATTTAAGAATTGCAGCAATGTTACAGTTTTCGTTTAGCCCAGGAAATGAAAAGGCGTCCAGTTGGAGTTGCCATTCGAGCTCACGAGTCTTGACAATGAGAGATTGTGGGCCACCTCTGATATCCATGCTGATGTGATCAATGCCCATGAACAGGAAGCTGTGGCCGCTGTTGTTAAGAATATGTTTTGACAACGCGTTGTCGCTTTTCTTATTGTTGATAGCGTAGATGTGTTGGTATATACGGTCACAGAAGCGTCTATCCGTTTTACCAACATAGAAAGCTGCGCAGCATTGGCAAAATGCTACGTATACTATGGCCTTTGTTTTACAACTAATTTTGTGATTGATGAAATATTTCCTCTCCCCAATGATGAAAGAGTTACCTACTCGCAGGTATCTGCACCATTTGCAACACCCACAAGTAGATGTGCCCTTTATTCTCATCAAGTGTTCACATTTCGTATTTCTCTGTAAAATATCTTTAAGATTATTACCCCTCCTGTAAGTGAAGATAGGAGATAAGCCTAACCTATCGTGTAGCCCCGAATTCATGATAAAAAACCAGTTCTTCCTCATAATGGAGCAAATATGCCTTGAGTTTGTGTTGAAGGCAGTAATGAAACTGGCCGAGAAGTCAGGGTCCTTTTTGGTGTCCACAACAATAGTATCCTGCCCACAAGATGGATCCAAAGGCAATGGATCCAATGTGTCTAATGGTCTTACACTTGGCGAGAGGGGAGATCTAGAGGAGAGAAGAGGTATGAGAAAACCCTCCAACCGTTTAGAGGAGACTTCCACAGTCAAATCAATGACCAAGTCTATCGGGTATCCTCTGTTTAAGAAGAAGTCTTTAAGTAAGGCACATTCTTTTTTGAAGGCTTCATCGGTGCTGCACATACGGGCTGCCCTCACTAGTTGTCCCTTCACAATCGACCTCTTCTGTTTCCAGGGGTGACAACTTGAAAAATGCAAGAAGGAATTGCAGTAGGTGGTTTTCCTAAAAATGGAAGAACAAAAATTGTTGTTGAAATTGTCCTTTACCAGTTGTACATCCAAATAGTCGATGACAGAGGAAGAGAAATGGTGTGTGAATCTTAAAAATTCAGTTGTGGAATTCATGTATGAAATGAGTTCCAGAGCTTCCTCTTCACCTCCTTCAAAAAGGATGAAAATGTCGCCAAAAATCGTGTGTAGATTTTTGAACAGCTGAGAAAATAGGAGAATTAAATAGGAAAAATTTCTCCCAGTAGGCTACAAATAGATTCGCAACACAACTGCCACACGGGAACCCATTGCAATTCCTTTCTTTTGCAAGAAGTATTGATTGTTAAAAATGAAGAAATTAGAGGATAAGACAATGTCAAGCAAGACCATGACAATATGAATGTCATTACTGGGAGCCCCAAGCTCCCGAAGCATGAGTTCAATCCATTCAACCGCTTCTACGTGAGGGATGGAGGTGTACAAATCCACCACGTCTATAGTCAGGAAATTAAGATCAGCATTGAATTGCACATCATTAATCAAGTTGAGGAACGCCCAAGAGTCTTTACAAATCTGCGGGATAGATTTCAAATATCTACCAATGATGTTATCAATGATACGGGCACAGGGGTGCGTGATAGAACTTCTTCCATCAACTAGTGCCCGCATAGGTGGATCAGAAAGGCTCTTGTGGATTTTGGGGATCCCAAACATGACTGGTACTTTAGGCATGGTGATGTCAACAAAATTGTAAGTATCAATGTCAATTCTGCCTTCCAGGAAAAGATCCCTGAAATACCCTCTAATTCTTTTATATGCAGTGGACAGCTCATTCAAGGATGAAGTAGCATAGGCAGGGGAATCGAGCACCCTCAGCATTCTCCTGGTGTAGTCTTCCTTGTCGAAGATAACTAGACCACCTCCCTTATCTGGTTTAATGACTCGGACAGCTTTATCGCAGAGATTGTTCAAGCTTGCGACTTGATCCTGGGATATATTCCTTGTTGATCTTAAGTTGCGGTTGTGGAAAAATAAGTGTCTCAGGTCAAGTTCACAGGCGCTTTCAAAGATGTGAAGACCAGGATGTAAAGGAGGGTTAAATGAACTAGTTAACTTCAATTTGTTGTCCAGTGCAGAAGATTCACTATTGAAAAAAACTTTCAAGTTTAATTTCCGTACATAGAATTTAAGATCCACCAGTGTTTTAGCTAATTTAAATTGGTGGTCGGGTACAAAATTTAACCCTTTTGCCAGAAGTTCAACCAGTTCTTGGTCAATAAAAGTATTAGAGAAATTGTAAATGTGGAAGTCGCCTTGAAGATTAGAAATGACATGAGGCAGGTTGTCGTCACCAGCAAGGCAGACTGTGTGGGGTGGAATTTCATCAATTAATTCCACCTCTTGTACCTCTGGTTCTGGTTGCCCTTCTTCCCTAAAAAAGGCCTCTGTTGATTATTGTAGTTGTGTGCTTTATTTTGGTTTTTAAGCCTATTGCTTCTTCTAGGCCCTTGCACAGGACTAGCCGGACTATTAGTGTCTGTGATGTCCTCATCACAGAGGGGCTCTTCCAGCATTTCGTTATCACATCTATTATGTGCTGGGTCATCCCTTTCTGCATAGATATTTTGTCTAGTAACCTTTTTTGCCAGATTCGGGTACGCACAGTGCGTCTGGTAAGCCAACCTGTCTCTTGTTAACTTTTTGCCCCCATGTTTGGGATCCCCAAAATCCACAAGAGCCTTTCTGATCCACCTATGCGGGCACTAGTTGATGGAAGATGTTCTATCATGCACCCCTGTGCCCGTATCATTGATAACATCATTGGTAGATATTTGAAATCTATCCCGCAGATTTGTAAAGACTCTTGGGCGTTCCTCAACTTGATTAATGATGTGCAATTCAACGCTGATCTTAATTTCCTGACTATAGACGTGGTGGATTTGTACACCTCCATCCCTCACGTAGAAGCGGTTGAATGGATTGAACTCATGCTTCGGGAGCTTGGGGCTCCCAGTAATGACATTCATATTGTCACGGTCTTGCTTGACATTGTCTTATCCTCTAATTTCTTCATTTTTAACAATCAATACTTCTTGCAAAAGAAAGGAATTGCAATGGGTTCCCCGTGTGGCAGTTGTGTTGCGAATCTATTTGTAGCCTACTGGGAGAAATTTTTCCTATTTAATTCTCCTATTTTTCTCAGCTGTTCAAAAATCTACACACGATTTTTGGACGACATTTTCATCCTTTTTGAAGGAGGTGAAGAGGAAGCTCTGGAACTCATTTCATACATGAATTCCACAACTGAATTTTTAAGATTCACACACCATTTCTCTTCCTCTGTCATCGACTATTTGGATGTACAACTGGTAAAGGACAATTTCAACAACAATTTTTGTTCTTCCATTTTTAGGAAAACCACCTACTGCAATTCCTTCTTGCATTTTTCAAGTTGTCACCCCTGGAAACAGAAGAGGTCAATTGTGAAGGGACAACTAGTGAGGGCAGCCCGTATGTGCAGCACCGATGAAGCCTTCAAAAAAGAATGTGCCTTACTTCAAGACTTCTTCTTAAACAGAGGATACCCGGTAGACTTGGTCATTGATTTGACTGTGGAAGTCTCCTCTAAACGTTTGGAGGGTTTTCTCACACCTCTTCTCTCCTCTAGATCTCTCCCCTCGCCAAGTGGAAGACCATTAGACACATTGGATCCATTGCCTTTGGATCCATCTTGTGGGCAGGATACTATTGTTGTGGACACCAAAAAGGACCCTGACTTCTCGGCCAGTTTCATTACTGCCTTCAACACAAACTCAAGGCATATTTGCTCCATCATGAGGAAGAACTGGTTTTTTATCATGAATTCGGGGCTACACGATAGGTTAGGCTTATCTCCTATCTTCACTTACAGGAGGGGTAATAATCTTAAAGATATTTTACAGAGAAATACAAAATGTGAACACTTGACGAGAATAAAGGGCACATCTACTTGTGGGTGTTGCAAATGGTGCAGATACCTGCGAGTAGGTAACTATTTCATCATTGGGGAGAGGAAATATTTCATCAATCACAAAATTAGTTGTAAAACGAAGGCCATAGTATACGTAGCATTTTGCCAATGCTGCGCAGCTTTCTATGTTGGTAAAACGGATAGACGCTTCTGTGACCGTATATACCAACACATCTACGCTATCAACAATAAGAAAAGCGACAACGCGTTGTCAAAACATATTCTTAACAACAGCAGCCACAGCTTCCTGTTCATGGGCATTGATCACATCAGCATGGATATCAGAGGTGGCCCACAATCTCTCATTGTCGAGACTCGTGAGCTCGAATGGCAACTCCAACTGGACGCCTTTTCATTTCCTGGGCTAAACGAAAACTGTAACATTGCTGCAATTCTTAAATATAAGAGCTACCTTAGATAGTACTTTTTTACTCTTGGTATGCACCAACTTATCCCATTGGTCAATTCCAAGGACAGTGAATAATGTTGCATATAATGCTTTGCTAGGGTTAAGCCCATTCAGTGTTCTATTCCATCTATAGTTTAAAGTAATAGCAACCTCAACATATTGATTTTCCTTTGATATGTAGCTTTTTATATTGCTTGCTCCTGTTAGGTGACCCGATGCAGTAGTACATTTAGTTGCTCTTGTCTATTGATATTCACTATATACAGCTTTTTAGCTTCACATTTCATTACAGAATGTTTTAAATTTTTTTATATAAGTTTTACAGGGCATACTATGTATTTGTATTTACCCGCTCTCCTTGTTATTGTTGCCCTTTTAAGTTTCATCGTTGCCCCTTTAAGCAACCTTGTGGCGCTTGTGGTGATGTCGTCAACAAGCACCAGTTACTTTGTTTTAAATGCATTAGGTTTTAATCCTTTCAACTGCTGATGAAGCTTCTGGCTTTCTGGAAGCGAAAACGCTGTTTTGGTCTTTAAATAAATTGCGTTTCCTTTCTTTTACATCGTTCTGGCTGCAGTGGTGTTCCATTTGTGTTTCCAGTATCTTTCACTTTAATACTATAAAAAAGTAACAATTTACCCATGCACTGTTAATAAAAGAAAATTCACTGACGCAGTGGTAGTGACATACTCCGATGTAAAAACGTTGGGAGCAGGAAGTGCACACCATTTTATTTACAGCAATAGTAAATAAGGCAGAACCATTAACAATGGTTATTACAGCTTTTGTTCAAAGTCTGGAATTCTGTAAGCATTCATAGGAAAGAGTTAGCAAAATCAAACTTTGCATTGAATTCAGTGAGCATATTTGTTTTGCAACACCTGCTATCAGTTGCACTGTTTATTCTTTGATAGTTCATTCCAAACACAGCACTGGCATAAAAAAGGTTAGTGAAAGTACTTATTACTAACATTTTATGAGCCAGGCTCCTTCATGCAGTACAGCAGTCCTGTGTAGTGCAAACAGTATGTCTTTCTGTTAAACCATGACACATTGATATGTCTGTGATCATCACCATTTGTAATATATTTAGGCAATTCCACAGTTAAATACTGAAATAAATACTGGTATTGTGCTGAAGCAACGGTGTGCCTGAAGTCTTCTAGATCACGCTAATATGGCAGTTTTAAGACCTGTTATTAATTTTCACAAGACCAGGCTGCTTTACAGAACTCAGCAGATATGCATTGAAACAAGTGAAAAAAAAAGCATTGTATGTCTCTTTACACTGGCCCTTTTCATCAGCTTCATAATAAATTGTAAAAGTTAGTGCTGTTTTACTGATGACAGGCATACACTGGACTCCTAGCCAGACACTAGTTGTTAATTAGGCTGCTAAGTTTTTAAACAGGTGTTGCCTGTGGTTTATGGCTCACCAGACAGATTTTCATTTTGATGTAGGCATACAAAAACAGCCTTCCGTTCAATAACACCATTCATTTCATTGTGCACTGCTGCTCATCCAAGATCCCATTCTTCCAAACCTCAAATCTGCATGCTACAGTGTATATTCATCTCAGATTTCTCCCTTTCCTGAGTTGCTAGTTTCTATATGTTTTTACCTCCTGTGCAGTGAACTTACTATAGGAAGTCTCAAAACAGCTTAGATTTTAGTTGTCTCCATTTGTTATGGCTTCCATTTAATACTACAAACAAATCTTTGTTGACAGTAAGCCTTTGTGTTATGTGGGAGGTGTCACTGCCCTGCATTAGAACCAATCCCTACGCACAATTCTGCTACATGTGTGTAACTGATCGCACAATGGTAGCACCAGCTGTGGCTATAGCATCAGTTTGCTTTCTGTTTTTTGTTGTGAGTGTGCATGGCTACCTGTTGCTACAGCAGTAGTAGTCTCAGCAATAGCTTGTTGTTTGTGTTACTGAGGGTGTGCATGGCTACTGTAGTTACTATACATAGCTACTGGTGATTTCAAAATCCGTGCATGTCTCTTGTTTGGTGTATTTGCACTTCTGTGTGCCTTTTGTGCATTGAAGGGTAGTATATGTATGTATTGCCACCGTTGCTGTACAGTTCATTGATGCAGATAAATTCATGGCTATTCAGTGGATTCTGTCTGGTTACTTGCTGTTGGCTACCACTTTGGAACCCAGTCTTTTCTTCTGATGATTATGATGCTTGATCAGGTTATCATTCAGCAGTATCACCAGTGTTACGCATGCTCCTTTGCCCATTTGGATATGCCTTCTGAAATGTTGATGTGACTGTTCTCTAAATCTGTTGCAATGCTTTGATTACCTGTGTTGCTGCTGTTAGAGACTATTTCTGCATAGAATCCTCATACAGTGTGCACCTTATTTATGAATTCACCTATCATAAGATGCCACAAGACAGAGATATAATAGTTCTCAAGACAGAGATATAATAGGCAGAAATGTATGTTTTTATATGAACCTTAGAATGCTGAAGACCCACCAACCAACACTGTAAAAAAACTATACATCTCTCCCAGCATTGGTCAAAAGAGACTTACGAAAGTTATACTAAATTTTTAGCTGTTGCCTTACAGTTGCAAAAATGCCATTTCAGCAAAGTATCCCTCTTTCTAAATGTGCTTTATGAGTATTTGATCTATGCTACAGACATTATTTTGACAGCTGTTGATGTTTTGGACTCTGTGAGCCATAATGCTTCTGGAAGATACTCAGAAAAGAAAGAATTAATTTGAGTACACAGTGCTACACAGTACTTAGCAGTTGTGCGTAACTGGATAGATTGATATATGGCTACAAATTGTTTATCAAAGTAATGTTAGTGCCTTAATTATTTTTCACCTATTTCTAAACACATTTCTATCAGTGATCAGAAGCTTTGTATTTTAGAAACTGGCAGGTTGACTTACAGACTTTGTCTAAAAGCAGCAGCAGTAATAAAATATCTGTTTCTGTATCGATAATTAGTACAGCCAGAGGATAGCCAACACTGCCAAGAACAATGGCTGCATTTGTAGCATGTGGCTGTTTTGTGCATTTGTGAACTGCCTTACTGCCTCCAAAATAAAATGAATTCAGACCTGCCAGACTTACCCAAACATCTGTTTACCAGTGTTCCCTTAAAGGAAAATGTCACTGTCTCTCAGAGTTTATCTCAAGCGTTAGATTTCTTTTCTCCTTATGGTATGGTTCCAGAATGGTTTAGTTACTAGAAACCTGTGTGTATTTTATAAACCTTTCATTTTCTTGCCTTAAAAAGGAAAGCCCACCAGCTTTCTTTTTAAGCTTAACGTCTCACATAGTGCGGCAGAGGAATATGTCTCACCTGCATCACAGATACAGAGAAATCTGTAGTTCGTCCTGTGAGGTACTGCCCACAATCTTAATGTAGGTAACCAGTCTTATTGATGTCAGCAGCTGCTTTAAAATGTACAGAGTGTTGTGAAAATGTTTTCTACTCTATTTTTTTACAGAGAAGAAGCAGCAGTGTCAGTGCATATAGTTGATAGGATTGCCACCTGTCCCAGTTTCTGCAGTATATTCCTAGTTTGGACAGTTCTGTCCTGCGTGAGGAAAAAAAACATGAAAAATGTCAGATACCTGTATATTTTGCAAAAAAAAGTATATTCCAACTTTTATCTAAATGTCACAAACACTGTGACACTACATTTAAATCACCTTCTCATCTAAAGTAGTGTTAAACCATCAACATTGCACATCACAGAGTGTTTATTTTGGTAATAAGATAAAAATAATTATTGCTATTGGTTGAATGTGTGGTTTGTCCTGCAAAATCTGAAGTTTCAGTGAGAATTTCCCACTTTGGGCATCTAAAAGGTGGCAACCCAAATAGTTGACCACATTTTTGTATAGTAAACCAATTATAAGATGCATTTGTCTCTGTAAGTGCAATAGTTTTATAGAATGTTGTGCTTTAGTCTTCCTAATTGCATGGAGAATTTGTCATGCTCAAAGATTGTGGTTTTGATGACTTGTTAGCATGCTGTAATATGACAAATCGAGGGACAGCAGAGGAACAGAAGTGGGAAAATGTATGAAAGAACTTGTGCCTTAGTTTAAAAAAAATATCATGACAAATTTAAGGACAGATAGTCTACCTTTTTTGGTGCTATGCTTATAAAATACTTTTGAGCAAAAACAGCAAGCACATTTCTCCATCATTCACAATAAAAAGAATACCCATCTTCATAAGACAGACACTGGTGAATAGCAGAATAATTTTTTGAAGGATCAGTTAATAGCTGCTGGAGAGCCTGGATAGCCTTGACACTTCAGGAGAAGTGAGCAGTGGGGTCTGTGAGTGCTTCTAGGACAACAAACTGATAATCCTTACCACCCGCAGTTTGACTACTTTCAATGGATGGAGCTATGTAACTGCTATGAATAGCTTTAAACAAGTACTAAGACAAACTGGTTTCTGTGATGGTCATTCAGGAAAAAAATGCAAGCAGTCATGCTACAGAAGGTGTATAAGATACCTGTGACCCAAAATGCTTCTATTGTATGTCAGTGAAACAAGGAGTATAATATTACTTCCTTATGTCCATTATGACTCGTATAAAGGGGACTTGAAATAGATTCTGGGATGGGGACATGAAAGCAGTAAAACAAGATCCGTTCACTGTGGCAAGCCCCATGATGATTTTATACAAAAAAATAAACGTTAACATTTTATATGAAGCATGTAAAGAGTTTTAATGCATTAAAGTAGTTTAGAAAGAAAGCAGATACAATGAAAAAAAAACACATTTTTGAGTTCCAGGGAGAGATTTCTGTCAGGCAAGTAATCTGAACTTCTGTCTCATTGAAATGTTATACCAGTGATTCCTTATCAGCCATAGTTACATTACTGCTGTATGATAGCACTATGCCACTTACTGATGCCCGATCCTTTACTTTTCCAAGTCACTACAGCAGGTGATTTTGACATCAATCCTTCAGACAAAAAAAAGTGCATGTAGAAAGTATGCCTCCACAATTTTGCGTCATAGTGGAAGCCCTCCGTATCTCCCTTTGATGCCTTCTGAACTGCACCATAACAGTTTTTTAGTGCTAGTGATGCCACGGTCATAGTATATTCAATGAGTATGTCCAATTGCATTCTGCTTGATGTCTGGCTCATTCGGCTCCTAAATTAGTATAACATAGAAGCTAGGTTATGGCCTATATTAACCCTACCTATAACACAGTTTATCAAGAGCTGTGCATAGTGTGCTTTCTTTGCAAATTCTCCTTTGTAGTACAGATACTGTATTGGCCATTTTTGTATTACACTAAGCCAGTATTTATACCCTACGCTTTCTTCCTTCTCTTCTGATTGTTTGACTTATTGTTTTGTATTAGTCATGGATGTGTTGACATTTGGTTGTATCCGAAGCATGTATGTGAACATTTTATGTTTTGGATCAACACATTTACACTTGTTTGTTTGGGTGTGGGTGTGTTCGTGTGTGTTCAGTATTTTCGTACTTCCTTGGTTTCTCATTATCATATTGTATAACTTGCTAATGTCAGCCTTGTCTGTTACTTATGATGCCACTGGAAGACTCATACCAGGATTCAGTTTTATTGCACATGACTTTTTATTGCATTATTAGTCTGTATGTTTCACAGTCATGCATATATATGTACTTTCTTGTATCAAACAAGTATGTGTCTGGCAGTTTATTATATTATTTGTAACCTAAGTGCTCTCTGTTATGTCTGCCTTGCAGCTTTTTTTCCCCGGCCTTTGCTAACTGTGGATTAAGCCACAGTTAGGAAAATTCCAGCTAACCGATACAAATGGAGCAGTAATTATGAATGAGCTAGTGTCTGTCGCTCAGCATTGACAGCAGGCACACAGTAATGATTATAGCAGTTATTATAGTAATGAATCATGTTTGGGTGTGGGTAATGTAAGAGTTGACAATGGCTTGATGTAGTTTGGTCACAAGAACAAGGCATGTTTGATGTCAGAAGGGTTGCTTTCGTGAACCATTATAATACTCTGACAGAAAGACAGTTGTGTGATTAGATGACTTATAGACATTAACCAAAATCTGACCATATTCCTCAGAACCATGGTTAGGTCATTTGGTGCCTGTAACAGCTCCTCAAAGGAGGGCCAACAAAAAAATATTCTATAACTTTAGCAAGCTTCTTGCTACAACTTTAACAAGTATTATGCTACAGGTACTACTACACAATAAGCATCACTGGAAACTGAAAATGCAGTATCAGCATTAATTTATTTAGGAAGCCGTATTGTACTCATGGCTTCATAAATTAATCTCGGTACTGTGCTTGGGCATCATCACCACCTGCTGATTATACACCCAGAGCAACCACCCCCTTCACCTCATCTTAGTTATGGCTCTGATATTGTTAGGGAATTGTGTACCAACAGTGGCTATGCATAGAACAGGCACAGCATTCACTACATTAGAGAGATGCCTGTTCCTGTCTATGGAAATGAATATGCTGTAAACAATATATTACAGTATGGTAGCACAATAAGTGATTGACTCAGCTCATATATTTCAAAATATGTAAAATCTTGCCTTGCTGTATATCGAATGTTAAACTGTTGATGTTATTCGTGTTTCACTGTTGCAGTCGTTACATTTGGGTAATCTACTGGCAGGTTGCCCTCAGTCGGCCTGAATTCCAAAGTCTTGGGTCCTGCGTTGGTTGCTGTCTTCTCTTCCATGACGCCAGGGGTATAAAACATGCAGCCGACACCATTTTCTTTAGTCTTTTTTGCCGCGCGGTGCCCGAAGCAGAAGCATTTCACAAGTGCCGGTCGGCTGACTACTGAAATGTGAGTCTGAGTTTCAGAACCGAAGTCTTCACTAAAGCTAAGTACCCCGTTGAGGAAACTTTTTTCTTGCTTTTTACCGATTTCAGAAAAAGTTAATAATTGTATTACTTGTGGGAAGCAAATACCTCATAAGGATTTCCATTTATACTGTATTCCTTGCCTAGGCCCTGATCACAACGTGCCTGGCTGTCGATTTTGTGCTAGATTTAACCAACGCACTATTAAGCATCGGTATATTGTTGCATCAAAGTATTTTGGATACAGAGTTAACTACCCAGAAATGTCGTCGGATAGCAATCCGACTACCGGAGTACATAAAAACTGCAAAGAAAAGGACAGAGAAAGGCAGTCGAGATCCAAAACCGACAACGAAACTTCTCCTAAGCCAGTCGCCAGTTCGCCGGTACTCAGTGAGGTGCCTTCGCAGCCCCTGATACCTGCTACCTTCAAGTCGCAGGCCTCTACTGACACCCATGTGGAGTCTGTCATGCCGCAAGATACGCAAGGTATTGGACCAATGGATGTATCTCCCTTGGATGGGTCCGGAGCCGCTGAGCAGGCACCGGCTTCTGAGGGTGTATTCAGACCTCAACATTTGTACATTAAACCGACGACAGCTGCAAAACCAAAGACAAAAGCAACTTCTAAACCTAAAAAACGATGCATGAGCCACGTGCACAGGCCTCTATGCCTAAAAAACAGATTATCAAAATGGCTGAAGACCTTATTACCTTGATCAGGGGTACCCATCCCCCTCCAGATAAAAGGCTTAGGCAAGACACTGATTATGAATCTTCAGATCAGGTTTCTATTTCTTCTGATTCCTCTTCTGATCAGGAATTGTCTATACCTCCCTATGAGGATTCTGATGCTGAGGAGTCTATTCCATCTGCATCTCCTCCTGAGGATTATTCATTTGGAGAAACCTTGCATACTTTGAGGGAGCATTTTCACTGGGAGAGTCAAGACTTCTCAGAATCAAAAAAGAGGCTCAGGAATTTCCTTCTTCTCCCTCAGCACAAGCTTTAGCCATTCCCCCTGTTTTAGACATTGTGGATGATGTGTTTTCGGAGTCAAGCTTGACCCCTGACTCCTTACCTCCGGCTCCCAGTAAGCCTGACAGATATTACACAGTCCCCGACTCACATCAGTTTTTATTTAGAAACCCTGCTGCTGATCCTGAAACTATTTCACAGGGTCCAAAGGGAGTTAAGGCCTCAACAGCAAAAAACCCTACCCCCTCTGACAGAGATTCTAGGGCACGGGACAGATGGGGAAAAAAGGTTTATACATCTGCAACCTTGGCAATCAGGGCCTTAAATTGTCAATTTCATATGCTTAAGTACCAATAACATGTTATGGGATTGCTGAAACAGAAAATGATGTTGATTTCAGAATGTGCAGAAAATAAAGAATTGCAGGATTTATTGCATGCATCTGAACAAGTTGGAAAGCATACTTTGCAATGTGGTTTTGATTCTTTAGAGGCCTCCTGCAGGGCTGCAGTTACTGGATCTGTGATTAGGAGGCATGCCTGGTTAAAGGAACAAAACTTACCTGATCATGTTAAAGCTAAATTGCTAGATGCACCTTTACAGCATGATTCTCTGTTTGGTATTAAGGCAGAAAAGGTTTTAAAGAAAATGGAAGACAAAGCTAAGTCTATGCAAACTGTTAAAGATTTCTTACAAGTACAGCCATCAAAATTCAGTTGACACTGGCCTACAAAAGATTGGTCCTTTCCTGTGTCAGACAGAGCTCAAAGGGGCAAATCCAGACGCCCTAAGGGTTCCAGGTACCAGGCTCAAGACTCATACAGGTCAAAGCAATGGGGCGCATCCGCCTACAAATCTGGAGGAGATAAAGCGCAAACCTACAGAAAGCAATCCCAATAACTACCCTCTGACTACACCAAGCACTTATCTTTTGGCAGCACCCATAGGGGGAAAATTAGCACTTTTTGCTCAAAATTGGCAGTTAATAACCCAGATCAAGTGGGTACTAAACATCATATCACAGGGATACAGATTCCATTTCTACACTCTGCCGATGACAAATGTTTGGCCAGATCTGCCAAAAAATCAATGGGCAGAGGCACAGAAACAGTTTACATCCCTCATGGATATGGGGGCCATTCAGACAGTACCAGAACAGGAAAAAGGACAAGGTTTTTACTCATGACTGTTCTTGGTGCCCAGAAAGGACAAGGCCTGGCGGCCAATACTGGATTTATCAATTTTGAACACATACCTGGACATGCCAAAATTCAAAATGCTCACTTTGCAGCAGCTTCTGCCCATGCTGGGCAAGAATGTTTGGCTGGTGACTTTAGACCTAAAAGAGGCATACCTGCATGTCCCAATAAGACAGTCGTGCAGAAGATACCTCAGATTCAAGGCTGGCTTAATGCATTACCAATTCTCTGCACTGCCCTTTGGCTTATCTACTGCGCCCAGGGTCTTTACAAAATGCCTGGCACCAGTAATTGCATTTTGCAGACAAAGAAGTATACAAATATATCTTTACTTGGATGACTGTCTCATTCAAGCAGAGAACAAGGACACTCTTCTACGAAACCTGGCGTTTGTGAAAAGGCTTCTAACATGCCTAGGGTACACAGTAAATGAAAAGAAATCACAACTGGTACTCTCTCAAAAGATAACATTACTGGGTGCAAACTTGAATACAACTGCCCAGATGGCTTACCTCACGCCAGACAAACAAAGGCAACTGACTACTTACTTCAAACTGATGGCAACAAAAACCCAGTCTTCTGCTGGACAAATTCTGCAGGCTCTGGGCTTCATGGCATCCTGCATCCTATTAATTCCATATGTAAGACTGCATATGAGAAAACTTCAGTCGTACCTAAAAAGTTTATGGAGTCAACATTCACACAGTCTGTAAACAATGATTCCTCTCATTCCCTGCCTGCAACAGGAGTTTCTATGGTAGGCAAAGGCCTGTCACCAAAACATGGGATGGACCTTTACTCTACCCCCTGCCAGCCAAACCTTAACAACAGACTCATCAGATTATGCTTGGGGGGCCCACATGGCAGGAAGATGCATTCAGGGCATATGGGCACCAAATCAAATGCATCTACATATCAACCAGAAAGAGATGCTAGCTGTTCAAAATTCCCTAAAAGCCTTCAAGGACTTACTTCATCCAGGACAACTACTGATAAAGACGGACAACACCACAGTCATGTGGTATATAAACAAGCAAGAGGGCACACACTCATACCCCCTTTGCAGATTAGCCATGGCACTGTGGGACACAGCTTTGACCTACCAAATACATCTTCAAGCTCATTTCCTGCCAGGAAAATAAAATACTCTGGCAGATGATTTAAGTAGAAACCTTATGGATCCTCACAAGTGGAAACTAAATCCACAAGTCTTCAGCATGATAACAAAGAAATGGGGGAGCCCAGACATAGATCTATTTGCCTCCCCTCAAAATTATCAACTGAAAAGATTCTGCACAAGGACTTATCACAGACAAGCATGGAAAGTGGACGCCCTATCCTTCAGTTGGAAAAACCTATCAGTTTACGCCTTTCCTCCTCTGCCTCTTCTACCCAAGGTCCTCCTAAAAGTCAGACAATAAAAGCCAAAGATGATATTAATTGCCCCGGACTGGCCCCGCCAATACTGGCACCCAATCCTAAGGAACTTGTCTCAATACCCAGCTTGGACCTTGCCTCAAAAACCACAACTACTGTCCCAGCAAAACAATCAGATCCTGCACAATCAACTACAGACTCTGAACCTGGCAGCATGGCTAATCCTGTAATCATACAAATGACACCTCTCAGTAAAGCTGTGATGGATGTCATTTTGGAAGCCAGAAGGCCTAGTACTAGAAAATCTTATGCTGACAAATGGAAGAAATTTTGTGCTTGGAATCAAGCACAAGGAACTGATACAGCAGAACCACATATTCCTCAGATATTACAATATTTAACTGAGATGCTTGACAAAGGCCTATCTTTCTAATCAATCAAAATCCATGCCTCTGCCATTTCGGATCATTACAATACAGAGCCACCAATCTTTTCTCATCCTTTACTAAAGCAGTATCTTAGAGGAGCCAAAAATTTAAGGCCTCCTAGAAGATCACCATTACCTGCATGGGACCTCAATTATGTGTTGGAAAAGCTCACCCTGCCTCCATTTGAACCAGCTGCTACCGCTGATATAAAGTTCTTATCATAGAAGACAGCTCTGCTACTAGCAATTACTTCAGCAAGAAGAGTTTCAGAGCTACAGGCCCTCATGGCTGTAGAGCCTTTTATCATATTTTACCCAGACAGGGTGTCTCTGAGGACAAATCCTACTTTTATGCCTAAGGTCATTTCCAGTGTGGCTCTTAACCAAACAGTTCATCTGCCAACTTTTTATCCAAATCCGCAGAACAAAGGGGAGAGAATTCTGCATTCCTTGGACGTACACAGACAGCTAAGATTCTACTTGAGCAGGACTAAAGCTCTAAGAAAAACTGAGCAATTACTAGTGTCATATGCTGCAGGATCAGAAGGAAAGGCTATTTCAAAGCAGACAATTTCAAAGTTGATAAGCCATTGCATCCGTTTCTGCTACTTACACCATGGCAAACCTGTGCCCAAGGGCATTAGGTCTCACTCCGCCAGAGCTGCAGCTACTTCAGCAGCCTTTCTCAGAGGAGTACCAACCAAGGACATTCTAGAGGCTGCTACTTGGAGTTCTGTTCACACCTTTACAAAGCATTACCATTTGCCTCTCTACTCTGAGTCCAGGGCAGGCTTTGCCACTGCAGTGCTGCAGGGTCTTATAGCCTCACCGAATGCTGTTTAGCTCCGACTTCACAACCACAGCTTTCGGATTCTACCCAAATGTAATGACTGCAACAGTGAAACACGAAGAACATAGTACAGTTGTGTACACTTACCATAAATGTAGATGTTCGAGTGTATTCACTGTTGCAGTCCAGGTTACCCTCCCGCCATCCCCCTGTCATTCTACAGTTTATCTTTCCTTCTCTGTCTTCTACAACCTATTTGGTGTATTTGCTTGTAGATGAAATATTAAGTGTTCATGATAGTCTTTATATTTTGGCACCCTTGATATGTATTCTTGCGTGTGATACAGTGGGCTGGGTAGAAAATAATAGGAATGTAATAAATAAAAGAGTTTGAAATATCTTGACATCTTGCTCACAGGTGGAGGTAGAGAAAATCAGGAGTATGAACAGTAGATAGATCCACTAGCCAGTAGTATTGCAGTCATTGCTCAAGACTGTGGTGGTGAAGCTAAAGCTGGCTAAAATTACTAGTCAGTTTGAACCCACTTCCTCAGCTATGATAGCGACCTTTGGGTATTAACTTGAAAAGATGTGATCTTAGATATAAGTGGCTAAAATCAACTTACATCACAGGACAGATGGGAACACTATAAGGAACAGAGTGAGGATCTTGGCAGGTCGGCAAGATATCAGAATAGAGTCCCTACATTTCCAAGCTGCAGTATGTAGGGGACATTGTGAGTGTCTCTTCCAGGTGCTTTCCACAGAAGGCATACCAGGCACAGCTCACTTAAATGACACCTTGGGGCAGGCATATGCCCCTGGAGCTTCTTACATGAGCTGTACCAGGAATAGCTCACTTAGAGGATGCCCCGGGACAAGTACATGCAATCTAGATGCTTTCTGTGGGAGGATTACCAGGAGTGGCTCTTTTATAGAATGCTGCTAGACAGGCACACATGTATATTGAAAAGACTGTGTCTCTCACCCTGCTTAGGAATGCCTGAGGATTCCACAGGATGAGTCTGGCCTACCCTGCTTAGCTTGTTATTGACATGATCTGGACCTAAATAGGTCCCTTTAAAACCCGTGGTATAGATGGATGGCTGAAGGTATATTCTTCTAATAAAATTTCATGATGTTATCGACAATGTACCACACTTGTTGCTTAAGCACGCAATAACTTTTTTGTAATTCAAAATGGTAGTAAAATAATAGCACAACACATCATACGTTAGCAGTAGCATGCATGTTAAAATTACAGTGGCCTGGGTACATTTTATTGAAGTGATGTAACATTTTGTAATCTGAGTAACACAGTTAACAAACCAGTTGTGGTATCCTTACAGTCAACATTTCCCTTTTCTAGATGGGGAACAAGCAGCACAGAGAAATATTAAAAGCATTGGACAGGCCAGTGAATGTGGATTTACCTATAATTGCAGTGCTGATGTTAAGAATGATGATTAAGCAATGTAATAATATAGTACAGAATATTATCGTAATGTAACACAGGTATTTGATGTGTGCTCTGTATGTGTAATCATACAGGAGCAGTACACAGAGTCCAGCAAAAGCACAGCTGCTAAACAAATGCTATATTTATTTTTCGGTGGAATGGCTTTGTGTGAGAAGGCATCAGAGCAATACATGCTAACTATTAATTAGATGTTCAGCATATTGATCATTGCTGCTATAGCCTTAGCTATATGGGTTATAACCTGCATAGGCTATAACAGCCAGACAGCTTCCAAAGCTTCAGGGCACATTCCATGCACCCAAAACTGTCAGCTCAAGCTGAGCTGATTAAAAGAGAAGTTTGGGAACCAAACCCTTCAGAGTTTTTCGGCCACCAAGGAGTACGCTCCTCTGAGGCTTTTGAGGCTTGACGGTCACCTTTTGTTGCTCCTTTCCTGGGCAGATAAGTTCCTTTTGGGGAAAAATGTTTATTTAACAACACCTTCCTGTTCAGTAAAGTTATTTTAAAGCTAGGAGTTTGTGTTTTAACAGACTGTCACAAGAGTGTATTGTACTTTTAAATGAGAGCGGTCTTTTTTCATGTCAGTTTAATAGTTGATCTGAAGTAGGAACTTCATTTGTCTGCAACCTGTGGGATACGGATCCGATCTCGGATCCGAGCCGGCAACTTCTAACATAGCATAGATCCGAGCTCCTAGCTCCTCCCCTTACCCATAATCCCCTGCATGCCCTAACTGACCCCAGATCTAGTTTGCCGCTCTTCAAGCAACAGCTAGGTTCAGAGCTCTTGGCATTTTGTGAGGAAAAAAGTTTTTGTATTTTTTCTTCTGAGTAACTGGTTGTGTGTGTGATAGGTTTACCCTTTCTCCTTTTTATATATATAACATACTTGTTTTAATTTAAGTATAATTCTCTCTCCCCCGCTGGTCGTAGCGTGTGTGTGTGACTGAATTAGGGGCCTAGTGAGTGTGCTTTCCTACAGTATGTCGGAGGACCCTAAGGCAATTTTTTCGAAATGCACCGAGTGTGGTCACAAGCTTTCACCGGCTGATGGCCACACTCTGTGCATTAGGTGCCTTGGGGTTAAACACCTCTCTTCGGGTTGCACGATTTGCGTGGTGTTCAACCCCAGGGCACTCAAGAATCGAAGGTCGAAGCTAGTTCTGGCGGGCCTTCTACCCCCAGACTCTGCTTCGGCCTCCTGTGCTTCGGTGCCTGCTACCCCCCCAGTAGCGGTCACCCCTGCCTCCCTTCCTCCGACCGGGACTCAACCTCCCACTTCGGCTCCGGAGGATAGGGAGGCCAGGAAAGAGAAGCGGCGGGAGAAGCACCTTAAGCGGCGGGCCGAGGACTCTTCATCGGCCCCGCCCGCCAAGAGGGCTTCCCCGTCCAAGTCTTCTCTATCTCCTCCTCCTTGGATCCGATCCCCTTGTTTCTCCCCGGGACCCGAGGAGGAGGTGATCTGGTCCCTGTTGAGGTCTGCCTCGGTGGCCTCGTCGAGGTCCACTTTTAGCATGTCTGATGCGGATATGGACCGGATGATGAGATTCATCCAGGCCCAGATGCAGATGGGAGTGCTCTTGCCCCCCCCCCCCCGGGGGGGAGCTCGACCCCTTTTTTTTGCTCCTATAGCTCCTTCTCCGACCCGCATTCTGGGCTCGGAGCACTCAGAGCCGAGCCACGTTGGATCCGGGGGTAGGTCGGAGCCGACCGTGCTGGGCACGTTGGCTCTGACTATTCCCTTGAGTCTGTCGGATCTGACCTCTTGGAGCCATGGGCCGAGCTTCGGATCCGAGGGATTTGGTGTGCTTTCGGCTCCGTCCCGGTCGGAGCACACTGGTCCTACGGATCCGATGTTCTCGGCGCCGGGTCCGATCCCCGCTTCGGATCCGAGTGGGAGTCGGATCTCGGATCCGTCTGAGAGCGGCTCCCCCTCGGCTTTCACTGCGGTGGAGAGGGCACTGTCGAGTGCTTCCAGGCCTCCAGTCCTGGCTTCGGCTCCCTCCTGCACTCCTTCTCATCTGGTCCTGGCTCCCCTCATCCGGCCCTCTGGGCAGCCTGCCTCAGCGCCTTTAGGAGTTCCAGTGGAACAGGTTACAGCCCGTGAGGACTCCTCGGACAGCCCCTCCCAAGGAGATTCCCCACAAGGCAAAGTGCAAAAGGAGGCACATAGACTCCCCTGAGAGTATCACAGAAGATACAGACTTGGATGAAGGGGAAGGCTCCCCAAGATCACCACCTGAGGATGTCTCCTTTGGAGACATCATGGAAATGCTCAAAATCAGAGGTGGGTGGTCTGCCCCCAAGGCTTCCTCTGACGAGTCCGTATTCCTTGAGGCGTTCAAGGCAGGACCATCTACCTCTTGGCTGTCCCCTCCACCCGACCCCCTGGTGGATCTCATATCCTCTAGGGCTTGGAAGGAACCGGACACCGTAGAGCCGATCCCCAAGCACCCAGACAAAATTTTGAGCCCCCCTGCAGAGAGATCACATTGGAGCAGAGGTCCCCCTGTGGATGCCATGTTGGTGGCTGCAGCCACTAAGAAAGAGTTGGCTCAGGAGAGCCCCACGGTTCATCCTCCGAGCAAGGAGTCTCGCGCGATGGACCATCTTGGGAAGCGGGCCTTCAGTTCAGCGACCTTCTCTATGAGGGCCTTGAACTATATGGCACACGTTATTAGGATGCAGCGGGACCTAATTAAGGAATACACTGCTTCCTCCCCGGGGTCCATGTCGGAGGGAGACAAGGATTTGTATTCTTCCCAAATGGCCACCCTCCGCTCTATCTCTAATACCTCTATGTGGCTATTGTCTCATGCTACAGAGGGAGCCGCTAGAGCAGGTGGAGTCGGGCTTGTCATGAGGATACAGGCCTGGCTCCGTCACTGTGACTTCTCGGAACCCTTTAAGGCGTCATTCTCGAATGTCCCTTTTGATGGTTCTGCACTGTTCGGCAAAACCGTTTGCGACACTCTTGTCCAGAGCGAGAAAGACGGGAAGACCTTGTCTGCCATCAGAGTCCGCTTCTCTGCGCCCCAGAGGTCTTTTTCCAAGAACCAAAAGGGTCAGAAGAAGATGTAGTTCCGAAAATCGCATCAATCTCAGTCTGCTCAGGACAACCAGTCCTCTCGTGGCAGAGGAGGACAGGGAGGACGCCGCCCCAGAGGCAGAGGGGGGTCTGAGGAATTTTGGGTCCAGAGAACCTTTCTCTGAGAGGCCCACGCAGAACCTCTGAGGGGTTTCCCGACTGCTCCACTCTGGAGGCAGTCGGGGCGTTCGAAGCACCTGGCAAAATGGGAGTCCATAACAACAGATCGCTGGGTGCTTCGCATTATATCCAGAGGTTACCTAATTCCCTTCATAGCCAACCCCAGAATCAGAAGCCTTCCCGACGTCCCACCCAGTCAAAGAAGGCGCTGCAGAAATTCAGCAGCTTCTACAAAAGAGCCATCCAGCCCGTCCCCAGATCAAGTCGGATCAGGGTTTTACTCCAGGTTCTTTCTGGTGCCAAAAAAGACGGGGGACTTGAGGTCCATCCTCGACCTCTCTTTCCTAAACCTGGCGGTACCCAAACAAAAGTTCTGAATGGTCACGTTGCAATCCGTCCTCCCCTTATTGCGGGAGGACAACTGGATGTGCTCTATAGACCTCAAGGATGCGTACTATCATGTTCTAGTGGACAGGCGTTCCAGGAGGTTCCTCCGCTTCCGGCTGGGAGCCAGTCACTTTCAATTCAGGGTCCTCCCCTTCAGTCTCACCTCAGCCCCCAGGGTGTTTACCAAGGTCCTAGCGGTAGTAACGGCCCACCTGAGACTCCAGGGCATTCAGGTCTTTCCATACCCGGACGACTGGCTCCTCACAGCCCCAACAAGGCATCTACTTTTCTCAGGCAGGGACTATTTTCTCGGTCTGGCTCCACTATTAGGATTAACCATCAACATGACCAAATCCTCTCTCATCCCTACACAGATGCTAGATTTTATAGGGGCAAGACTGGATTCCAGACAGATGTTTGCATTCTTGACTCCAGATTGACTTTGGAACCTGATGTTACACGTGCAGGCCATTCTTCATCTGCAAACTCCTTCGGCGGAATTGATTCTGAGGGCCCTAGGATCTATGGTGGCTGCAATCCCTCTGCTACCATTGGCCCAGTTGAACATGAGGGTTCTACAGTGGACCCTCCAGGTACAATGGTCCATGTCTTGCAACCCTCTGTCTCACCCCGTTTCCTTAAGCAAGGTTTGCAGAAAATCGCTCCTGTGGTGGCTCCAGTCTCCCAACCTCCACATGGGCCGTCCCTTCTCACTACCTCCACCAGTCGACACAGTGACCATGGACGCTTCTCGCCTGGGGTGGGGTGGGGGGGGTCATTTTTCAGGCAGAACAGTCCAAGGCACTTGGAACGACGTAGAGACCTCTTTGCATATCAATGTCCTAGAGATGAGAGCGGTGCTTTTGACATTGCAAGCACTACACAACTCTCTTCCGGTAGGGACAATTGCGGTACAGACAGACAACATGTCAGTAGTCTGGTACATCAACAGACAGGGGGAACCAGGTCTTACCCCCATTGCCGTGAGGCCATGAGAGTGTGGGAATGGGCGATTTCCACCAACCGCTTTCTCATAGCAGCGCACATTCCGGGACGGTCCAACATTTTAGCGGACAGGCTCAGTCGTACTATCCTGACTCCTTACGAGTGGTCTCTCAACCACCGAGTGGCAGAGCAAGTATTTGCCCGATGGGGGCGACCTTGTTGCGATCTTTTTGCCTCTCCTTCAAACACGAAATGCAACGATTACTTCGCTCTGATCTCCCCTCCGGGGAAGTCCCCGAGAGACTCTCTAGTTCATGCTTGGCCTCCTGGTCTGCTTTATGCTTACCCTCCTCTACCCCTGATGTTGAAATTGTTACAGAAAGCCAGGCAGCTGGGGAGCAGAATGATCCTCATTGCCCCATTCTGGCCTCATCAGACGTGGTTCCCTTACCTATGGTCTCACCTAGTGTATCCACCATGGATTCTGGATCCCATTCCGGATCTCATCTCTCATCCTCTCGGTCTTCCGACTCCGAACCTGGTCAACCTCAAGCTGATGGCTTGGTTGCTCCAGTTCCACTCCTCATAAGGACTCCCGGGATCTCATCACCGGTCAAAGCCATTCTTGTAGCAGCTCACAAGCCTTCCACCAGGAAGGTTTATCGGAGTAAGTGGAAACGCTTCACCATTTGGGCAAAACACCGTTGTTTAGACCCTTTTACAGCCCCAATATCATCGATTCTAGATTTTCTAACCTCTCTCTTTCACCAGGGGGCTAGTTCTTCCACAGTCAAGGTACAGCTGGCAGCAATATCATACTACCATGTGGGGCAAGAGTCTGGTCCTATTATCACTTCCAAACTGTGTAAGACCTTCCTCAAGGGTACCTTCCTCCTTAGGCCTCCAGTTAAAGAGGTGGTACCCCCATGGGATTTATCCTTAGTCTTGCAGGCCTTGACTGGTCCCCCATTCGAACCGGCTGCCACGGTTGATCTCAAATTTCTCTCTTGGAAGACAGCCTTTTTGGTGGCCATACCTTCAGCCAAAAGGGTATCGGAATTGCAAGCCCTTTGTGTCAAACCACCATATTTGGTTTTTCACCCGGATAGGGTTTACCTCAGAATCAACCCATCCTTTCTACCTAAGGTATCTTCAGAAGCGAACATCAATCAATCCATCAATCTCCCAGTGTTTTTCCCCAACTTTCATAACAAAGGAGAGTACAAGCTTCATTCCTTGGACGTACACAGACAATTACGTTTTTATATCCACAGAACTGCTGGTCATAGGCAATCCGATCAGTTGTTTGTTTCCTTTGCCAAAAGTAATTTCGGAAAATCAGTTTCTAAGGTTTCTCTCTCTAGATGGATCTCGAGTTGTATTCTGTTAGCATATCAGAGTTCGGGAAGGCCTGCACCTCAAGGAGTCCGTGCTCATTCTACTAGGGCCATTGCCACTTCTGCGGCCTTTCAAGCTAGGGTTCCACTGGATGACATTTGTTCCGCAGCCACTTGGGCTTCATCTCACACCTTTATCAGCCATTATAAAATAGATGTTGTTTCCTGAGGTAGAGCGTCCTTTGGCTCTGTGGTGCTCCGGAATATCCTTCCATGAAGGCCACCCAAGACTTAGGTAGCTGGGGACTCTGTCCCACAGGTTGCTGACAAATGAAGTTCCTACTTCAGATTAAGAAGTTATGTACTCACCATAACGTTCCATCTGAGTAGGTATCTTCATTTGTCTGCAACCATCCCCCCCTCCTTCCCCCTGACCGATTGGATCGCTCTTGTGTTATTAGCATATGTTCCCATTGGGACACCTGTTATCTGTTGTGCTATGGGGCAAACTTGATCTGAGGTCAGTTAGGGCAGGCAGGGGATTATGGGTAAGGGGAGGAGCTAGGAGCTCGGATCTATGCTATGTTAGAAGTTGCCGGCTCGGATCCGAGATCGGATCCGTATCCCACAGGTTGCAGACAAATGAAGATACCTACTCAGATGGAACGTTATGGTGAGTACATAACTTCTTATTTAAAGTAATTGAAAACCATTTTCGCTGTGAAGAAATTGTGTTTATTTTACTTTTTGGGACTGGAAAAGTGTTTTTATGGGAAAAAAATGTTGCCATTTTTTGCTGCTTGTTTTCCCCAGGAAAGAGGCACCATTTTTGGCTTGACCATGGAACAGAAGATCTCACAGTTGGTCCTTCTTCCAGCCAAAAAAGAAAAAGTTAAGAAAACAGCCTTTGTCACCACAGCAGGCTAGCAATTTGCCTTAGCCAGAGGTGGGTGATTCTGCTATGGCCATTTGTTGTACCTCAGATCCCTCTGGTGTAGCACAGCCACTATAGACCAGTGGTAAACTCCTGTTTGGCTGTTGCGGTCCCCTCAGTGGGCAAGAGAGAGCTACTCTTGTTGACCCTGGGAAAACTGCTGCTGCCATTATTGACACTGTTGGCCCCATTTTTCCTGTCAAAAAGTAGAAAACTAAACATGTATCTACTCCTCTTCAAATTTTCATTGACAAGATTTGTTTACTTTGTCTGGCTCAGGGTTTAATTCAGGCTGTTGATTTTTCATATAAAGTAGTGTCTGGTAAAAGAAAGAGGGATACCTGTTTTTCTTTATTTTCTTTTTCTGAAGAGATCCAAGATTCTGAATATAGACAGGAAGATGAAGGGACAGATATAAGGTTTCCTCCTCAAATTTCTGAAGAGCTCAGTTTCTGAATCTCCTTGTTGGGAGTTCTCTTTCTCTGAGACTGTTTCCAGAATGTGCCAGTGGTAGAACATTGAGGTTTCTCAGTCCCTCAGAAAATACCCTGAGCTGTTACAGAAAGAAGTACCAGAAAACAAATGCTACTTCAATCGCTCCAGTGGCACAGGCTAAGCTATTGGGAATAACCATAGACTCCCACCTAAAATTTGATAGTCATCTCAACTTAACTATTAAAAAAGTACATGCCAATCTGGGATCTCTCTACCCTATCAAACCATTTCTTACCAACAACACAAGATCAGCCATTGCTTGCTTCCAACTTCTATCCACCCTACTCTATGCGTCTCCCATTCTGACGAATCTCAACAAAACTGAACTAAGCAAAATAGAAGCCTGCTATAACAGAATTGCCCACTTTGCTGCAAATTGGTCATATAGAACTCATCACTGTACTGCTTTGAGACAGCTCCACTGGCTTGAACTGCCCAACCTCCTAACCTACAATCAGCTCTGCCTCTGTCATTTGATCTATTACCTCCCCAACAAGTGTCCTGCCCTCAAAAACCTAGTACATCACTCAGCCAAAAGGCCTCTTAGATCATCAAGCAAACTACTACTAGAAGTCACCAACAGCTACAATAGCTTTGGAGATGCATTATATAGTAGTTCAGTGGCTAGAAAATGGAACTCTGTCCCCACTAGCATTCAAAACACATCGTCCAAAGCCTTCCTTTAAAGACCTCATCAGGCAACATCTCAAGCAAAGTTGGCAGTGCCATGATTGCTCCCCAGGCTAGTGAAAGCGGATAAGGTACACATACTAAACATAGACTACTTGGTAATAGTTTTCAGTCTTATTCACAAATACTGACTAATCTACAGTGTATGTACTGTACCTGTGTACTATGTATGTATTCTACCTATGTTCCAAATTTCAGCTGTACACCACAAATCTATTAATCACCTTTATTTTTAAATTAATATTTTTTGTTTGTTCTCTCTACTGTAACTGTTGATGTGCTGCATACCACTGTAAAAACATGTCTTTTGTAATTTGTGTGTATACTGATCATGTCTAAATAACTAAATGTATCTGTAATTTTTCTATGTGGAGCTTTTCTCCCCGAGCCTCTGCTGAAAAAGGGCCTTTTTGGCTCAGACACCCCCAGTTAAATGTAAAATAAATAAATAAATAAACTTTCACTCATTCCTCTAATTCTGTTAGTTTTGAAGGATATGTGTTACTGCTTGTAAATTTCCATATAGTCAGTCAGCTGCCACTAAAGGCAGTTAGACTGCATCAAGTTTCTGAATGTTTTATGTTTTTATACACACTTCCCAAACTTGACCCAGCAGCTATAACTTTAGTTAATCTTACTGCTGCTAAACATTTAGATCTGATGTCTCTTCTGTCCATTCCTCAACAGATGGGTCTTCAGATACAACCTCAGATCTATCTTCGGACACTCTGGACTTTAGGAGCCAAAGCTCAGGCTCCCTCCTTACCCATAATTCACTCCTATCCCCAACAGTACCTCAGATCTCATTTGCTGCTCATTAGAATAAGATGTGATCCATTGCTCAGGTGACTCAGATATGTGTAATTGTTTATTTTCTGGGTCATTACCTCTAGGTTTCCAATTTCTCCTTTTACCTCTCCTTTTTCTAGGCTATACAGTTCTATTTACCTTTAAAAAATTACCTTCTGTTCCTCATGACATTGGTGGTTTTCTCCCTGTTTAGAAAAAATATATAATATTCATAAACTGATAATTCATTTTCCTCTTTAACTGAGAATTAATACTATTCAGTGTTATTTTGTAGGGGCTGTTCTAATTCCTATTTCTTTCTGGTATGTTTTCTCTTTTTTTTATAGCATGGCCAAGAAACCCTCCAGCTTCAAAAAAATGTGTTGCGTTGCCACAAAATACCAAATTCAGACGGACATTCATAGTGCATGTATTGCCTGAGTGCTAGACATCGTAAAGAGGACTGCTGCATCTGTACTGATTTTGACAAGATGGCCATTACAAATCATCATAATAAATTAGTCCTGAAAGGACTTTTCCAGCTTCTGCAGGAGACTCGTGCCTGCCGCCATCTTCCTCTTTTTCAACTTCTGGAGCTTTCCCATCTGCCAGAAGATCTTTGGACAGACATAAGGGTTATAAAGGCAGCAAAAATTCTAGGAAAAAGTCAAGGAAGCTAAAAGTACTCCTCTGACCACTCTGCCTCTTCTGTTGCAACTTCAGCAGTAGTTTCCAAGATGCCTGGGTTATTGGATTCAAGATCCCTTTCGGATCCAATTTTCACTGGTTCCTTTTCTCCTCCTCATACATTGCCAAGATTCACTCTGGAGCTGGTATCCCCAAAACTTCATACTCTTTTCCTACAGGACAGAGCTGTGCACTGCTGCTCAAGGCCTCCATCCACTTCTTCATCCATCAGGGTGGTCCAGTCTACCAGAAGTTTCACAGAAGGAGACATGGATAGGATGATGAGGAAGTTCTTCTGGACCTAAACCCATTTGGGGATTCACCAGGCTCTGACCTTGTCTGACCTGTGAATTTCACTCCCCCAATACCAATAGTTACTTCTGCCCCGATCTGCCCAGTGGATTCGGGGACTCCAGTGTTTGCCCTTGTCGAATCCAAAGACTTGATTGACTTCTACTCCAGCAACATCTGTTATCCAACTGGCTAATAGACTGCCTCGGATCCAGAAAGATCTCTGATCTAAAGCATCCGTGATGGATCTGGAGGTAGGTGATTGACTCCAAAGGTACCAGAGCTATCCCTTCCCCTTGAAGCTTTGGTGCTAGATAGCTCAGCATGGGCTTCAACTTTTGAGCCTAGCTGATTGGGGTTCCAAGACCAATATGAGGTGGATATCCTGGCACCTCCCGGAGTGGGTTTAGGTTCCCTCCTTGGCTTCAACTTTTGAGACCATAAAGTGAGCACTCTCCCTTCCTTCTGAGCAGGTTTCCCCTATGTTTTTGTCTCTGCCCATACCACACAGAAAGCCTTTGGGTCCTGATACAGCTCTTCCTATCCCATCGGGATAGTTGGTTCTGTCAAGTTTCAAAGCAGCCCACTTGCAGGGCTCTCCTCTATATTCCAAGTTCTCACTGGATCACCCCACTGCAGAGGCTGTGTGAAAGCATGGGTGCAAGAAGAAGCACATGGACTCCCCACAGCAATCTCTCACTGAAGACACCAAATTTGCTGAAGGGTAAGGGTCCCCCAAATCGCTCCTTGAGGACATCTTATTCAGAGAGATCCTCAAACTTTTCAGACAGAAAGGCAGATGGTCCTCCAAAGCCCCTTCAGTCTGGCTATGTCTTGGGTGGTCCCTTCCGCTGATGAGATGCTCGATCTACTCTCGAAGTCAGTATGGAAGAAACTAGTAGTGGCTGAACTGATACCACACAAGCCAGACAAATGTCTTGTTTCCTGCAAGGATTGTACCCACTGGAGCAAAGGTCCAGCAGTTGATCGTATAGCAGTGGTGGCGACCATGAAAAAGGAGCTGTCTGAGCAGAGCTCCTCTGTCCATCCCGATAACAGGGAGTATAGCTTTGGACAGGTTTGGGAAGTGGGTTTGCACTTTAGCAACCTTCATCCTGAAGATGCTGAGTTATCTGGCACACATGACAAGATTTCAGAGAAATTTGACAAAGGAGCTTTTCAGATCTCTCTCAGGGTCTATCTCTGCAGAGGCCAAGAAAATGGTAGACTTTCAGCTGGTCACCCTACTATATCTTTTCAACACCTCAATATGCTTGATCTCCAGTGCTATGAAAGGTGCTTCAAGAGCCATGGGTGCAGGCATTATCATAAGGAGACATGCTTGGATGCACTTGTGTGACTTTGTAGAGAACTTCAAGATATCCTGTGTAAAGTTAAGGACACAATTTCTAGGAGCGAGAAAGATGGGAAAACCCTATCTGCAGATGGGATATTGTTTTCTACACCCCAGAGGTCTTTCTCTCAGAACCAGAAAGATGGGAAGAAACTGTGGTTCCAGAAGTCCCAAGGGTTTTCCTTGGAAACTACTGAAGATAGACCCCAGATGGCAGAGCAGGAAACTTTAACTGTGGACATCAACTCCATGGCAAAGGAGGTTTACATAACCAAGGCTTGCGGGGTCCATTCTCCAAGAAGCCTTATCTGTGTTCCTGAATGTTTGCCTGACTGCCACTGTCTAGATGTAGTCAGGGAGTGCTTATCTCTACACCACAAAGCCTGGGCATCCATCACCAAAGACATTTGGGTGCAGAAGATTATTACCAGAGGCTATTCAGTTCCATTTCTTTGCTCACCTCTATCACCAAGGAATCTCCCAGACATTCCACCATCTCAAAGAAGAGCAGTTGTTATAGTAATAAAAAAGCTGCTGAGCAAACGAGTCATCTAGCAGGCCCCACCAAATCAACACAGGTCTGGAACGTACTCAATATTCTTTTTAGTTCTAAAAAAAAGAGGGTGGGCCTGAAGCCCATTTTGGACCTCAGTCTAATCAGGTAGTGTGTCAAACAGATGAAGTTTTAGATGGTCATGGTTCAGTCTATCTTCCCCTTGTTGAGGAAGAATGACTGGATATGCTCAGTAAACCTTCAGGATGCATCAGAAGGTTTCTTTGCTTCTGCCTGGGATCCAGTCATTTTCAGTTCAGGGCCCTGCTGTTTAGACTTGACATAGACTCCAGGTGTTCACCAAGTGCATGGTGGTGGTTGCAGCTCATATCAGATTGGAAGTTTTTCTAGTGTTCCCTACTTGAATGACTGACTCATTTCCTCCCTTACCAGGAATCTTATCCTCCATGCCAAGGACTACTTGCTCCAACTGTGCTGTCACCTCAACATTACTGTGAATCTAGACAAATCCAAGCTTCTTCCAATCTAGACAGTAGAGTTCATTGGGGTGCACTTGGACATAACCGATCAGATTGTAAAACTTCCAGAGAACAGGTTGACTGCCCTACAGAATCAAGTGTCACACATCATTTCCTGCAAGAAGACACCTGCAACATTAATTTTTCAGCTGCTAGGATCATCTGTGGCTACCTCCATTACTCAGGTGCCCCTATCAAGGTGGCACATGACGATTCGCCAATGGATGCTTTCAATAGAGTGGTCCTCCAGACATCAACCCATGCGCATCCTGATTGGTTTGACAGAGATTTGTAGGAGACACATAACATGGTGGTTTCTCTCACCAAAGGTATCACAGGGTAAACCTTTTCTCCTTCCTTCTCCCAAGGCCACAGTGACTATGGATGCTTCCCAGTTGGAGTGGGAGGGGCAGTACATGGGAAAGATGGTCTAAGACACATGGACCCTCACTGAGGCCAATCTTCACATCAGCATTCTGGAGATGATGGTTGTCCTCATAACAATGCAGGCTTTTCAAGATGTCCTACTTCTGTTAGTCTGGTACATCAACAAACAGGGGAGAATGCGGCCCTACCCATGAAGCAATGAGGGTGTGGCAATGGGTGATCTCTTGTGATCGCTTTTTGATAGCAATGCATATCTCAGGGAAATCCAGTGTTCTGGTGAACAGGTTGAGTAGGTCTGTCTTCCTACCTCTTGAGTGGTCCCTCGATCCAATGGTGAAGAAACAGACTTTCAGTCAGTGGAGCTGACAGTGCTGTGATCTCATCACTTGCCCTCACAACACAAAATGCAACAGGTTATCAATCCTGATTTCCTAAGAGAGGGAGACAGTAAGGGATGCTGTAACCCATATTTGCCCTCCCAGACTCCTTTATACCATTCCACCTACTCTGCTCATCGCCAAATTCCTGCCAAAACCATCAGAGACTATAGTCACAGTCATTCCCATTGCCCCTTTCTAGTGTGGTTTCCCTTCCTGTGGCCTCACTACGTAAACCCTCCTTGTGTGCTAGACCCCAATCCAGATCTTTTGTTTCACCTGTCCAGGATGCCTTACCCAGACATTCAGATCCTCAGACTTAGCACCTGGTTTCTTCAGTTTCAATGATAGCTAGTCAGTCCAAGCTTTGTTCTCTAGTAATCCACATTCTTATTTCTTCTCAGAGGCCATCTATCAGGAAAATATACAAAAGCAAGTGGAAATATTTTCTGTCTAAGCCTCTAAGTGGAATCTTTTTCAGCTGTTTTGGATTTCCTGGCTTCCATTTTTCATGATGGAAGTAGCTTTTGTACTATTAAGTTCCAGCTAGCTGTGATTTCTAATTTTCCTTCTAAGATATCCCCTCAGGGATCCCACTCCTACTTGGGACATGAACATTTTCCTTCAAGCATTAACTGGTAATCCCTTTGAACCTGCAACCAAGGCAGATGTCAAGTTTCTTACTTGTAAACAATTATTTCTGGTGACAAGTCACTTCAGCTCAGAGAGTATCTGAAATACAGGCCTTGTCTTGCAAACCTCCATATCTCACTTTTCACAAGGACAGAGTACCAATACTGGCAAGCCCATCTTTTATTCCAAAAGTGCCAACTGAAACTTCACTAAACCAATCTATCTTCTGGTTTTCGCCCCTAATTTTTCGAACAAAGGGGAGTATGCTACATTTTCTAGACGTGCATCGTCAGTTCTGATGTTCATCGTGTTACCCTGCTGCAGTCATCACACTTGGGTTATCCTGTCGTCAGGCGGTCCCGCAGTCGGCCGGAATTCCAAAGTCTTGGTCCAGCGTCGGTTGCTGTCGCCTCTTCCCTGATGTCAGTGCGCCAGGGGTATATATAATGCAACCATCACCATTTTCTTCAGTCTTTCTTGCCGCGCGGTGCCCGAAGCAGAAGCAGTTCGCAAGTGCCGGTCGGCCGACTCCTGAGATTTTGATTGAATTTCAGACCAAAGTCTTCTATAAAGCTAAGTACCCTGTTGGGGAAACTTTTCTTGCCTCAGACCGATGTCAGAAAAAGTTAACAATTGTATTTCTTGTGGGAAGCAAATACCTCATAAGGATTTTCATTCTTATTGCATACCTTGCCTAGGCCCAGACCACGACGTCACTACTTGTCAGTTTTGTGCTAGGATTAATAAGCGTACTGTTAAAAGGCGCTTTGATTTCGCATGACACTACTTGGTAGGAAATTTAAATACACCATGCCGTCGGAGCAACCGACTACCGGCGTGCACAAAAATCGCAGGGATAAGGACAGACAGCCCAGGCCTAAGCCAGATTCCGAGGCCTCGGCCGATCCGGTCTCCGGTTCTCCGGTCCTCAGTGAGGCTCCGACGCAGCCCCTGACTACCGCAGATCTAGAACCTGAGACCGCTATGGAAATTTTGACGGATTGTACCAGGCCGATGCAGCCTTTTACTTCAGGCCCTTCCGACGACTTTGCTACAAAAGACGTCAGTGCTACAGAAACGCCATCAGTTTCTGAAGGCGTTTTCAGACCAATGACTCTCACCATTAAAACATTTTCTAAGTCGAAGACTCCTTCTAAATCTAAAAGGACTGCACTTCAGTCTCCTGCTCAAGGCTCCATGCCTAAGAAACAGATGCTCAAAACGGCTGAAGATTTGATTTCTTTAATCAGGGGTTCCCAGCCCCCTCCTGACAAAAGGCCTAGACAAGAGGAAGATTATGCATCCTCTGAGCAAATGTCCATTTCTTCAGACTCCTCTGAGGACCAAGACTACTCTTTCTCTCCTTATGAAGATTCTGATGCTGAGGATTCTATTCCCTCAGCTTCTCCTCCTGAAGACTACTCCTTTGGGGAAACTTTACACACTATGAGGGAACATTTTCACTGGGAAGGTCAGGACTACTCTGATTCAAAGAAAAGGCTCAGAGAGTTTCTTTTACTCCCTCAACACAGACCACTTGCCATCCCACCAGTTTTGGACATTGTGGATGATGTCTATTTAGAATCCAGTTTCAACCCAGACTCTCTACCTCCTGCTCCAGCTAAGCCTGACAGATACTATAGAGTGCCTGATTCCCACAAAGTTCTTTACAAAAGCCCTGTAGCTGACCCAGAGACTATCTCACAGGGTCCTAAGGGAGCTAAGGCTTCTATGGCTAAAAACCCAGTACCTTCTGAGAGGGACTCCAGAGCACTAGACAGGTGGGGGGAAAAGGCTTACACCTCAGCCACACTAGCTATGAGGGCACTGAATTGTCAATTTCACATGCTTAAGTATCAGCAATTTCTAATCTCTCAGTTAAAGCAAAGAATAACCTCTCTCCCTCAACAATCTGAATTGAAAGAAGTACAGGATCTGTTGCACGCCACTGAGCAGGTGGGCAAACATACCTTACAATGTGGGTTTGATTCTTTGGAGGCCTCCTGCAAAGCAGTTGTCGCTGGGTCTGTTATACGTAGGCATGCTTGGTTAAAGGAACAAACTCTGTCTGATCATGTTAAAGCAAAACTACTGGATGCTCCCTTACAGCAGGATGTTCTTTTTGGAGTTAAAGCAGAAGAAGTTTTAAAGAAAATGGAAGATAAGGCAAAATCTATGCAGACAGTCAAAGATTTCCTACAAGTACAACCCCCTCGCTTCAGCAGAAACTGGCCAACAAAAAATTGGTCCTTTCCAGCCACTAACAGACCACAGAGGGGTAAATGCAGACGCCCAAGGGGCAGAGGACAACCACAAGCCCAGTATAAACCTCACCAATGGGGCTCTACAACACAGAAGGGAGGAGAAGACAGGTCTCAAACCACCAGAAGGCAAACTCAATGACTTGCACCTCATCTGGCCAAGCAATACTCTCTTGGCAGCCCCTTTGGGGGGAAAACTCGCACTTTTTGCAGACAGCTGGCACACTGTTACAAAGGACAAATGGGTCCTAGACATAATTGTACGAGGATACAGATTCCACTTTCACACCTTGCCAATGAAAAGAGGAATGCCAAACCTGCCAGAAAATCAATGGGCAGAGGCACAAAAGCAAATTACAGCTCTCATGGACATGAGAGCCATTCAACTGGTACCTACTCGAGAGCAAGGCCAAGGATTTTATTCAAGACTCTTTCTAGTGCCCAGAAAGGACAATGTCTGGAGACCAATTCTGGACCTTTCAATTCTAAACACTTACAAGTACCCAAATTCAAGATGCTAACACTACAGCAGCTACTTCCCATGTTGGGCAAGGAAGCATGGCTAGTAACGTTGGACCTCAAGGAGGCATACCTTTATGTCCCTATCAGACAAAGTTGCAGAAGATACCTCCGTTTCATTGCAGGTTCAACCCATTACCAATTCTCTGCACTGCCCTTTGGTTTATCTACTGTGCCCAGAGTTTTCACAGAGTGCCTGGCACCAGTAATTGCATACTGCAGACAAAGAGGAATATAAATATATCCATACCTGGATGACTGCCTCATCCAAGCAGAAAGCAAAGACATTCTCTTACATCATCTGGCCTTTGTAAAGCATCTACTAAACTGCCTGGGGTACACAGTAAACGAAAAGAAGTCAAAACTAGTACCCTCACAAAAAATGACATTCCTGGGTGCCAGCTTGAATACAATGGCCCAGAAGGCTTATCTTACGCCAGACAAGCAACTACAACTGACTCAATATTTCAAGACAATGGCAACAAAGACCCAATTAACTGCAAGAAAAATTCTGCAGGCTTTGGGCTTCATGGCATCTTGCATACTAATAATACCATTTGCAAAGCTGCATATGAGGAAATTACAGTGGTACCTAAAAAGCGTATGGTCTCAACACAGCCACATCTTGGACACAATGATATCTCTCATTCCCGGCCTACAACAGGAATTTCTATGGTGGTCACAGGCATGTCACCTCAACAAGGGTCAGCCTTTCACCTTGCCCTCAGCCAGGCAAACTATCACAACAGATGCTTCAGACTACGCCTGGGGGGCACACATGGCAGGACAATGCATTCAAGGCCCTACGGACTGCAGATCAAAGAAATCTGCACATAAATCAAAAGAGATGCTAGCTGTACAGAAAGCTCTGACAGCCTTCAAGGATCTATTACTTCCAGGACAACTTGCAATAAAGACGGACAACACCACAGTAATGTGGTACATAAACAAACAAGGGGGTACACGTTCTTACCCTCTATGCAGGCAAGCAATGACCTTATGGAACACAGCTCTGGCCTACCAAGTCCAATTACAAGCTCAATTCCTGCCAGGACAAAAGAACACATTGGCAGACGACCTCAGCAGAAACATCAAGGATCCCCACGAGTGGAAACTAGATCCACAAATATTTGCAATGATAACTCAAAAATGGGGCCTTCCAGACATAGACCTGTTTGCCAGTCCTCAAAACTATCAACTGACAAAATTTTGTACAAGGACATTTCACCATCAAGCTTGGAAAGTGGACGCTCTCTTTCAGTTGGAAAAACCTGACAGTATATGCCTTCCCTCCATTGCCTCTCCTCACAAAGGTTCTTTTGAAAGTCAAAAAGGAGAGACCACGACTGATTCTCATAGCCCCAGACTGGCCACGCCAGCACTGGTATCCGCTATTGAAAAATATGGCCCACAGCCCACCATGGATATTGCCTCAAATCCCCCATTTGCTCATACAACAAAGCAATCAGATTCTTCACAGCCAGCTCAAAACTTTAAATCTGGCTGCATGGCAAATCATCTAAACATCCAACCAGCTCCTCTTTCACAAGCAGTTCTGGATGTTATTCTGGAAGCCAGGAGGCCAAGCACCAGGAAGGCTTATTCGGACAAATGGAAAAGGTTTTGTGCCTGGAACCAAGCTAAAGGCCAAGACACAATTCAGCCTCACATGCCTCACATTTTACAGTATTTAGCTGAGATGTTGCACAAAGGACTTTCCTTTTCCTCAGTTAAAATCCATGCTTCAGCTATTTCAGCTCACTACAACATGGATCCACCTTTATTTTCACATCCTCTTCTAAGGCAGTTCCTCAGAGGGGCAAAAAACATTAGACCACCCAGGAGAGCTCCTACACCAACATGGTACCTCAATTTTGTTCTGGAAAAACTAACGCTACCTCCCTTTGAACCAGCTTTCTCTGCAGATCTTCAGTTCCTATCATGGAAGACTGCCCTGCTCCTAGCAATAACTTCAGCTAGAAGAGTCTCAGAGCTACAGGCACTAATGGCAGTGGAACCTTTCCTCATTTTTCATCAAGACAAGAGTTTCTCTACGAACTAATCCTTCCTTTATGCCTAAGGTGGTTTCCAGGGTAGCTTTAAATCAAACCATCCACTTACCCACCTTCTTCCCCAATCCACAGAACAAAGGTGAGAGACTCCTGCATTCCTTGGACATTCACAGGCAGCTTCATTACTATTTGGACAAAACTAAGGCTTTCAGAAAATCTGACCAGCTCTTTGTATCCTATGCTACAGCTTCTCAAGGGAAGGCTATATCAAAGCAAACCATTTCTAAATGGATAGGTCATTGCATACATTTCTGCTATACCCATCATGGGAAACCAGTTCCTGCTACCATTAGATCCCACTCTACCAGGGCAACAGCTACCTCTACAGCTTTTCTCAGGGGGGTTCCAACCATGGAAATTTTAGAAGCTGCAACTTGGAGTTCAGTACACGCCTTTACCAAACACTATCACTTACCTCTTTACTCAAAGTCCAGGGCGGGCTTCGCCACTGCAGTTCTGCAAAGTCTTATAGCCTCCACTAACCCTCTGTGATCCCTCCCCCCTACCTTAGCTTTGGGATTCAACCCAAGTGTGATGACTGCAGCAGGGTAACACGATGAACATAGTACAGTTTTGTACCTACCATAAAATGTAGATGTTCAAGTTTTCACCCTGCTGCAGTCCAGGTTACCCCCCCTCCATCCCCTCTGATCTACTGGCTAAATCTCTTCTATGCCTTACTGATGTATTTGCTTATAGCTGAAGGGATTTTGTGTTTGTGCAGTGGTTAGTCCTTTTGGTACTAATTTCTGACCACCTTTTTGGGGACACCTGACATCTGGGGCAAGAAAAACTGAAGAAAATGGCGTCGGTTGCATTATATATACCCCTGGCACACTGACGTCAGGGAAGAGGCGACAGCAACCGACGCCGAACCAAGACTTTGGAATTCCGGCCGACTGCGGGACCGCCTGATGACAGGATAACCCAAGTGTGATGACTGCAGCAGGGTGAACACTCGAACATCTACATTTATGGTAGGTACAAAACTGTATATGTCCTTCAAGGATGCATCTGCAGTCCTAACAAATGGGTTGTCCTGGCCTCAGGCAGCCCTTCGGTCGGCCGGATTCCAAAGTCTGGGTCTGGCCTCGGCTGATGTCGCACTTCACCCGACGTCATAGCTGCAGTTCAGCGGGTATAAAGGCATCAGCCGACGCCATTTTCCCCAGTCTTTCTTGCCGCGTGGCGCCCAAAGCAGAAGCTGTTCGCAAGTGACGGTCGGTCAGAACCAGAGATTGCTACTAGCGAAGACTTCTAAAAAGCTAAGTACCCCATTGGGGACTCTTTCTTGCCTCAGCTGATGTCAGAAAAAGTGAATAACTGTTTAACTTGTGGGAAACAAATACCGCATAAAGATTTCCACTCTTACTCCCTACCTTGTTTAGGCCCAGACCACGACGTAGCAGCTTGTCTAGCCTGTGCTTCCTTCAACCGACGAACACTCAGACGTCGTTCGGAGTTTGCAGAGGAGTTTTTCGGCTCCGCTTTTGCTTATATCATGCCGTCGGAGACACCGACTTCACATTTAGCTAAAAAGCGTAAGGAAAAGGACCGACACTCGCGGTCCGCGGTTTCGGCCGGAACCGCAGTTAAGGCAACTGCGAGTGTCTCGGTTTCGGCCGAAACCGAGTCCGCAGTTCTTCCTTCGGCCGAAAGCATGCCTCCTTCTACCGAGGCCTTTTCCAGCATGGCTGAATCTGCTACTGAAAATCCACCTGCTCTTACAGTTTCTCAGGATTTATCAAATACTATCCCCTTAGATATATCTACTCCTGCACGTGGAGCTACTAGGCCCCCTGCATCCATGTCAATTAAGGCTTTTGCCAGGGCTAAAGCAGCCAAATCTTCAAAGGCCGTGCCTGCTAAGGCCCCCTCTCACAGGCCTAGCTCTAGTACTCAAATGCTTGGTCTAGCAGAGGATCTCATTTCTTTGATCAGGGGAACCCAGTCTCACCCTGACAGGGCCTCTCACCCACCTCCAGAGAAGAGGCTTAGAGCAGAGCCCCCTGAGCCAGTTTCTTCAGATTATTCCTCTGATGATTCAGAAAACACAAATCCTCCAGAGGGCCCTTACTCTCCATATGAGGACTCTGATGCAGAGGATTCCATACCTTCTGCCTCTCCTCCTGAGGAATTTTCTTTTGGGGAAACCTTGCATGCTATGAGGGAACAATTTCAATGGCAGGGCCAGGATTTTTCAGATTCTAGGAAAAGGCTTAGGACCTTTTTACATTTACCACAGCATAGGCCTTTAGCTATTCCTCCAGTACTTACAGTTGTGGATGATGCATTTAATGATGCTTGTACTGCCCCTGACTCACTGCCTCCAGCCCCTGCTAAGCCCGACAGATACTACAGGGTTCCGGACACACATTATCATTTATATAAGGCTCCTATTGCAGATCCTGAAACTATTTCACAGGGCCCCAAAGCTGTAGCAGCTGCCTCTGCCAAAAACCCCCTCCCCTCTGAAAGAGAATCTAGGGCATTGGAGAGATGGGGTAAAAAAGTTTATACTTCTGCTACTCTTACGGCTAGGGCCTTAAACTGCCAATTCCACATGATTCAGTATCAGGAATTTCTGTTAGATCAGCTCACTAAAAAACTGTCCTCACCTGAACCTTTAGACCGTAAGTCCCTTCAGGATTTGGTGCATAACACTCAGCAGGTCAGTAATCATTCCTTAAAATGCGGCTATGATGCACTGGAGGCTTCCTTTAGATCAGCTATGACTTGTACAGTGATCAGAAGGCATGCATGGTTAAAAGAGCAATCATTACCAGACCATGTAAAGTCAAAGCTTCTAGATGCTCCCATGGAAAAGCACAGTTTGTTTGGTTCCCCTGCACAGCAAGTGTTGAAGAAGGTGGAAGAAAAAGCTAAATCTGTCCAGACAGTCAAGGAATTCTTACAGGTCCAGCCTCCGAGGTTTAGTAGGAACTGGCCTTCCAAGAATTGGTCCTTTCCAGACACCACCAGAGCACAGAGAAGCAGAAATAGACGCCCTAGAGGCAGAGGTCAATCCAGAGGTGCCTACAGGGGACGTCAGTGGCAGCCTAACAGCCAGAGAACTACTGCCACAGATCCAGCCACTACCACTTCTACAGGACAATCACAGTGACTTGGCTCTGAAACCGCCTACCAGGGAACAACTGGCAGCACCCTTAGGCGGAAAATTAGCCTTATTTTCAGTAAATTGGCATTACATTACAGGAGACAAATGGATTTTACAGACAATAGACAAAGGCTACAGGTTTACTTCCATACTCTTCCAAGGAAGAGAGGAATGCCAAACCTACCTCCAAACCAAAGGACAAATGCTCTACAGCAAATAAACCACTTACTAAGGATGAGAGCTATAGAAAAGGTACCGGCTATGCAACAAGGACAAGGATTTTATTCAAGGCTTTTCCTAGTACCAAGAAAGGAAAACCAATGGAGACCTATCCTCGACCTGTCCACTCTAAACACATATCTCATTGTTCCAAAATTCAAAATGCTGACCCTACAGCAACTTCTTCCCATGCTGGGCAAGGAGTCTTGGCTGGTGACTCTGGATCTCAAGGAGGCATACCTGCACGTCCCCATACGACCAAATTGCAGAAGATACCTCAGATTTCTTGTAGGATCAGAGCATTATCAATTCTCAGCATTGCCTTTTGGCTTATCTACTGCACCCAGAGTATTCACGAAATGCCTGGCATCAGTAATTGCTCATTGCAGGCTTCAGGAATTCAAATTTATCCATACCTGGACGACTGCCTGTTACAAGCGGACAGCAAAGACAAATTAACAAAAGATTTGAAAAAGGTTATTCACCTGCTGCAAGCCCTGGGATACACAGTCAACACAAAAAAGTCAAGGCTGATACCATCCCAAAGGATAACCTTCCTGGGTGCAGAACTGGACACATCAAACCAGATGGCATTCCTCACAGCAGAAAAACAGAAGCAGCTACCACTCTATTTCATGGCATTAACAACGCAGAACCAGCTTACAGCAAGAAAAATCCTGCAAGCCCTGGGTTACATGGCATCCTGCATAATATTAATCCCTCATGCCAGGCTACATATGAGGAAGTTGCAATGGTACCTGAGGAATTTATGGTCTCAGCACAAGCACAGCCTAGAAACCCAAATTCCAATAATTCCATGCCTGAAGCAAGAATTCCAGTGGTGGGCCCAGGCCTGTCAATTGAACAAAGGACTGCCCTTCCACAGGCCTCACCCAAGCCAGACTATCACCACGGACGCCTCAGACCTCGGTTGGGGGGCACACATGGTGGACAAGTGCATACAAGGCTTATGGACTCAAGACCAGATGAACCTACACATAAATCAAAAAGAGATGCTGGCAGTAAAACAGGCAATTCAGACATTCAGACCATTTCTTCAACAGGGTCATTTGCTGATAAGGACGGACAACACCACAGTCATGTGGTATATCAACAAACAGGGAGGCACACGTTCATATCCTCTATGCCAGATGGCAATGGACCTCTGGAATTTGGCCCTGAGCCTCAACATTCAGCTCCAAGCCATATTTGTGCCAGGAAAAGAAAATATACTAGCGGACATCTTAAGCAGAACCACCACGGATGCCCACGAATGGATGCTGCATCCAGACATCTTCAAAACCATCACAAGGAAATGGGGACTGCCAGAAATAGACCTGTTCGCATCCCCACACAACCACCAATTGAAAATATTCTGCACAAGGACATACCACCCACTTGCTTGGAAGGTGGACTCCCTATCCTTCAGTTGGGAAAACCTGACAGCATATGCATTCCCACCTCTTCCTTTGATGCACAAAGTGCTACTGAAGATCAAAGAAGATCACCTGAGGATCATCTTGATAGCTCCAGATTGGCCAAGGCAACATTGGTACCCGCTACTGAGGAGTATGTCCCGGGAACACGCATGGCCTCTACCCTTACTACCTCTACTGCTAACACAGAACAACTTCAAAATCCTGCATCCAAACTTGAAAACACTGCAGCTAGCTGCTTGGAACATCACATAAGGAAAAATAACCCAGATTTATCTCAAAGGGTTAAAGACATTATTTTGGAGGCTCGCAGACCCTCAACAAGGAAAACTTATACAGCAAAATGGAAAAGATGTCTCATTTGGAGTGCAACAAAAGGAGTGGATGCATCATTGGCAAACATAGCTAACATCCTGGAATACTTAGCAGAGCTTTTCCACAATGGTCTCTCTTACTCCTCCATTAAGATTCATGCATCAGCAATTTCAGCAGAATACAACATGGATCCTCCAGTCTTTTCTCAACCTCTACTCAGGCAGTTTCTCAGAGGAATTAAAAATGTAAAGCCACCAAGGAAACCTCCATCGCCTACATGGGACTTGAACTTTGTGTTAGAAAAGTTGACACTTCCCCCTTTTGAACCAGCAGCAGCAGCAGAATTACAGTACTTATCTTGGAGGACTGCATTCCTGCTTGCAATCACTTCAGCTAGAAGGGTTTCTGAATTACAGGCATTAATGGCAGTACAGCCCTTCCTTATCTTCCATCAGGATAGAGTGTCCATGAGAACTAATCCTACCTTTATGCCAAAGGTGGTCTCCAGGGTATCATTAAACCAAGCAATACACCTACCAACTTTCTTCCCCAACCCACAGAACAGGGGGGAAAGATTGCTGCATACCTTGGATGTACAGAGACAATTGCGCTACTACCTGGACAGAACCAAGAACAATAGAAAAACTGACCAGCTTCTGGTAGCATATGCAACAGGAATGGAAGGAAAAGCAATTTCAAAACAAACAATCTCAAAATGGATAGGAAATTGCATTAGATTTTGTTACTCTTTTCATGGAAAGGCAACTCCAGAAAACATCAGACCTCACTCCACAAGGGCTACAGCCACTACTACAGCTTTCTTACGAGGAGTGGCTACCAAAGACATTTTAGAGGCTGCTACTTGGAGCTCCGTGCATACATTTGCCAAGCATTATCTACCTTTATACTCCAGATCCCGAGCAGGTTTTGCCACTGCTGTTTTGCAAGGGATCTTAACTACACCATAAACTCTTAGTGCCTCCTTAGTGCCTCCTCCCCCAGTTTGGCTATGGTATTCTACCCATTTGTTAGGACTGCAGATGCATCCTTGAAGGACATAGTACAGTTTTGTACCTACCATAAATGTAGATGTCCGAGAGGTATGCATCTGCAGTCAGGATTACCCACCCTCCTTCCCCTCTGTGGTACTCCTAGGGTATTTGCCCATCTTGTAGCTAGCTGGGGGAATCTATTATGGTGTATTTGTTTGTATATATGTATATACATGTTTATTTCTATTTGCTCTCTATTGTTTGGAAACATTTGCATTTATCCAAATTTAGCCTTCCTAGAGGGCACCTGGCATCTGGGGCAAGAAACACTGAGGAAAATGGCGTCGGCTGATGCCTTTATACCCGCTGAACTGCAGCTATGACGTCGGGTGAAGTGCGACATCAGCCGAGGCCAGACCCAGACTTTGGAATCCGGCCGACCGAAGGGCTGCCTGAGGCCAGGACAACCCATTTGTTAGGACTGCAGATGCATACCTCTCGGACATCTACATTTATGGTAGGTACAAAACTGTACTTTTTCTGTCTCCACCTTACCATACATATTACAAAGTTTTACAGACTGTTTTTTTCTCCAAAACCTAACTTAGACAAGGAGTCTCTAAGGAAACTTTATCAAGATGGCTGTCTGACTGCATCTCTCCTATATAGGGAGAAGGGCCTTATTTTGCCTAGACCCATTAGAGCCCATTCTACCAGATCTGCGTCTTCTTCTGCTTTCTTTTCAAGGATATCTGTTGATGATATTTATGTGATGGCCACATGGTCAAATATTCATACTTTTATTTCTCATTACAAATTGTACTTGCTGTCCAGAAATAGGGCTGCTTTCAGTTCAGCCATCTTCTGGAATATCTTTCCATGAGGTTACACTAGAGGTCTCTACCTGGAGACTCTGCCTCATCCGTTGAGGAACAGATGGAAGAGACAGCATCAGATATGAAAGTTGTGTACTTGCCATAATGATAGATCTGTGTTGTCTGCCTCAGTCCTTCCTCAACTTCCTACCCTCCTCCTCCCTTCCATAAATAAAAGATTCATTTCTTTCCTGGTTTCTATCATGTGTCACCTTTCTTTTTTTCACATTCTCCTTAAGCTCCGGATGAGAATACTAGTGGATGATAATATCCAGGATTCTGTTTGTTAGAGATGAGTTCCATCTCTTTGTGAAATTGTGGGTAAACTCAATCTGCAGTAATGTTAAGGGTAGGAAGAGATTATGGGTAGAAGGAGGAACCTGAGCTTTGGATTTTAAAGTCTAAAGTGGCCAAAGACATCCGAGGTCAGATCCGAAGACCCATCCATTCAGGAAGTAAAGAAGCAGACAACAGATCTATCATTATGTAAAGTACATAACTTTCATTTAATTCGCATCCCACTCTTTCTGATAAGGAGGGGAAGATTATTGATAAGAATGGAAAAAAGTGCATGTTTCTGTAACTTTGACTTTTAGAATTTAAAATAAAAATTGTCATGCTCATATGTTAAAGTTTGTTCTGACTAATTATGAAAGCATGAGGAGTGTTTTGTCTGCAGTTTCTTCTTGTGAGGAAAAATCTGCTTTAAATAATTTAGTTTCATCTATTGTACAAGTCAGTGGTCATTGTTTAGTGTCTGTGGATGACTCAAGTTGATAGTTTTCCAGGGCTATGACCATTAGTATTGTTTTGAGGAGGTTTGCCTGGCTATATTCTCAGAACAGGGAATCTGTAAGATTTTTTGACCCTCCATTTCCAAATTTTTTAAGGGATTTGGTAAGCCCTCATCGGGTTTTGGCAAAATGAACAGTCTTAGCAAAATGCAGTTAAACAGATAGATATTCAAGAAGAAATAGTAAGGGATAAAAAAAAGAATTCTGGAACCACCCCAAACCAAGAACAGTCTGACAAGTTAGAATAATTATTTAAGGGACCTTGTATCCCCCTTCCACCCTGGCAAACCCAATTCCCTTCTAGAAAGCCTGAATCTCCACGTTTCTGTTTGGCAACAGATGGTTTCAGACAAATGGATTCTGAAGACCATTCATCAAAGTCACAGATGGCAGTGGGAGGAAATTCTTCCTTTATGGGGGAGGGGGGGCCATTCCTTAATCAATAAGATTGGATTCTTTTATTTACACTTGTCCTTCATCACATGCTGTCCCAGCTCCTCCTTTCCAGGCTAGGAAAGACTTTTATTCAAGGATGTTTTTAGTGCCAAAGAAAGAAAATGTTTGGAGACCGATTCTTTATCTGTCTTTCCTAAACCTGTTTCTGATAGAGCACATATTCGAAATGATGCCACTTAACCTATTACCTCTTCTACCTCATTCAAGTTTCCTGGTAACACTAAATTTAAAAGATGCTTATCATCACATCCCTATTTATTCAGACTTCACGCATTTTTTAGGGTTTTGTGTGTCTGGATCACATTATCAGTTCTCTGCCTTACCCTTTGGACTATCCACTGCACCAAGAGTGGATCGCCAAGTGTCTTGCTCCAGTTATAGCTCATTGCAGACTGCAGGATAGTCACATTTTTCCATATTTAGATGACTTGCTTATCTTTGCAAAGTCTTTTTCAAAGTGTCAGGAACCTCTCACTTAGGTGAGAGTTCTCTTACACAAGCTAGAATTCTAAGATAACATTCAAAAGTCTTTTTTAACTCCTTCACATGGGATTGTGTTAGTGGGTTGTCAGTTAGACACATCAGTTCAAAGAGCTTTTTTCCCCACAGGAAAAAAATATATATATATCTAGATCGGTTTCTGTTTTTTTTTCACTTTTCAGTCACTGCAAGGTAGTACCTCAGGAATTTGTCTCATAGCATCTATGATTCTTATGATATAACTGGCAGAATTCCACATGAGAAAAATACAGTGGTATATGAAGTCTGTTTCTTTGAGCAACAGCATCTTTTCAAATCCCAATGCTGTGGTTTGTAAGAAGAGAAATGACTGTGGAGACAACAAATGTCCTTAAGTCCTGTTTTCCCTTCTTCCTCCCTGTTCCAAAGCAGTTAGTCACTACATATACCTTGGACTTTGCTTGAGGAGCAGTTTCAGGAGGGCCTATATCATAACTTCGAATGCTGACAAGTCCGAAGCACAAAACTTCGAACTTGAAAGTTCGAAGTGCAAAAACGTCAAAACGTAGAACGGAGATTGTCATAGAGTACAGGAAGGGAAGATGTTCTTCATCTCACATTGCTGCAGTCCTTACTTATGGGTAGTCCGCTGTCCTCGGTCGGCCCGAATACCAAAGTATTAGGCTGACGTCGGTCATGGGCGCTTAGATCTGACATCAGAGCGTCAGGGTATAAAGGCGCATGACCGACGTCATATCCTCAGTCTTTTTTGCCGCATGGTCCGATGCAGAAGCAGCGTTGCAAGTGCCGTTCGGCGTTCTGAAATTTTTCGTTTTCGGAGTTTCAGACCGATACCAAGTTGGGCTAAGTACCCCGTTGGGGAATATTTTTGTTTTTTCTTGCCTCAGTTAGTTACGGATGTCAGAAAAAGTGAATAATTGTATTTCTTGTGGGAAACAGATACCGCATAGGGATTACCACTCGCTTTGTATTCCTTGTTTGGGACGAACACGGCGTAGTGGTGTCGATTTTGTGCTAGGTTTAATAAGCGCACTATAAAGCGGAGGTTAGATTGCGCTAGGTTAGTCTTTGGCAAGAGGTGTAATTATAATATGCCGTCGGATGTTCCGTCGCCTGCTTCTACTAAGAAGCGCAAAGACAAATCTTTAAAGCCTAGGCAGGATGATTCGTCCATTTCGGACGCCGGACCTTTAGAAGCTACAGCTGAACAGGTGGATCCGGCTGAAGTTTCTGTTGAGTCCCAGGGGGAAACTTTGATTTTACAGGATGTGGCCTCTCAGGAGGCAGGTCAGGCGGAAGGGGCCTCTCAGGTTACTATTCTCCCTTCTATGCCTAAGGTGGTTAGGCCTTCTGCTACTGTTTCTAAGGCTCCTTCTAAAGGCAGGTCTGTCTTGCCTTCCTCTGGTGTCAGTTCTGGTTCTTCAGGGTCTGTGCCTAAAAGCCACATGTTTAAAAGGGTAGAGGATTTCATCACTTTAATAAGGGGTTCTATTCCCCTCCTGATAAAAGGCCGGATGGAGCCAGAGTTGGAAAGTTTGGAGCAGGCCTCAGATGATTCAGAGTCTTCTGCTGAAGACATTCAAGATTTCCCTCCTTATTCTGATTCTGATGCAGAGGATTCCACTCCTTCTGCTTCTCCTCCAGAGGATTTTTCATTTTCAGAAACTCTGCATTCCATGAGGGAGCATTTTCAGTGGGAGGGACAGGATTACTCTGATTCACGGAAGAGACTTAGGGAGTTCTTGTTTTACCACAGCATAGACCCTTAGCTATACCTCCGGTTTTGGATGTTGTTTCAGATGTTTTTCGAAGCTTCCCTTAATCCAGATTCTGTGCCTCCTGCCCCAGTTAAACCGGACAGGTATTACAGGGTGCCTGAGGCTCATAAATATCTGTATAAGAGTCCTAGGGCGGACCCAGAAACTATTAGTCAGGGGCCTAAGGGTGTTAGAGCCTCTGTTGTTAAGAATCCGGTTCCTCTGGATAAGGAAGCTAGAGCTTTGGATAGATGGGGTAAGAAGGTGTATACCTCTTCTACTTTAGCAATGAGAGCTTTGAACTGCCAGTTTCATATGTTGAAGTATCAGAATTTCCTCCTTTCTCAGCTAAGGTCTAAAGTGGATGCTTTGGCAGAGGGCATAGAGTGTAAAGAATTGCAGGATTTAGTGCATGTTTCTGAACAGGTGGGTAAGCACTCTTTGCAATGTGGTTTTGATGCTTTACAGGCTTCTTCTAGGGTGGCTGCCACTGGTTCAGTTATTAGGCACGCCTGGCTTAAGGATCAGAATTTGTCTGAGCATGTTAAGTCTAGAATTCTGGATGCCCTTTACAGTCTGAAGTTTTGTTTGGTCCTCCTGTGGAGTCAGTCTTAAAGAAAATGGAAGACAAGGCTATGTCTATGCAGACTGTTAAAGATTTTTTGCAGGTACAACCTCCAAAGTTTAGTAGAAATTGGCCTACTAAGGGGTGGACGTACCCTTCTTCTGATTCTCAGTCTAGGGGTAGATCTAGGCGTGGTAGGGGCAGAGCTCAGAGTACTTTCAGGCCGAGACAATGGAGTTCGCCTGCTCAATCTGCTGGTGAGGGCAGGGGCCAGTCCTTTTGTAAACAGGCCCAATGACCTACATTTTCAGCTGCCAGATTCTTCTTGCCTGGCAGCTCCTTTGGGAGGAAAGTTGGCTCTTTTCAAGCAAAATTGGCATTTAGTCACCCAGGACAAATGGGTATTGGACATTATAAACCGAGGTTACAAGTTCTATTTCCATACCATGCCTCCTTTCAAAGGCATGCCAGACGTCCCTCCTCGGCAAAGGATAGAGGCTCGCAGACAAATTTCTTTACTTCTTCAAATAGGAGCTATACAACCAGTTCCTCTGTCAGAAGTGGGCCTAGGATTTTATTCTCGCCTGTTTCTAGTTCCAAAGAAAGGGAACATGTGGAGACCAATTTTGGATTTATCTATCCTCAACACTTACCTGGACATTCCAAAGTTCAAGATGCTGACTTTGCAACAACTTTTACCTCTGTTGGGAAAAGATCACTGGATGGTTACTCTGGACCTCAAAGAGGCTTACCTTCATGTTCCTATCAGGCCCAGTTGCAGGAGGTACCTGCGTTTTCGGGCAGGAAATTTACATTATCAGTTCTCTGCATTGCCCTTTGGCTTATCTACTGCGCCCAGAGTGTTCACAAAGGTTCTGGCTCCAGTGATAGCATTTTTCAGACTAAGAGGAATACAGATTTATCCTTATTTGGACGATTGCCTGATTATTGCACAAGAAAGGGCGAACTTCTTCATCATCTACAGTATCTGAGGGCAGTGTTCAGATGCCTGGGGTATTCTGTGAGCGAAACAGAGTGCAGTCTAGTACCCTCTCAGGACATGTGCGTTCTGGGTGTCAGACTGAATACAGCTTCCCAGATGGCCTTTTGACCCCGGACAAACAAAGAAGCCTTTCTCTTTATTTCCATCAAATGTCTCTACGGTCCAGGCTGACTGCAAGGACAGTCCTTCAAGCCTTGGGGTTCATGGCATCTTGTATTCTGGTGCTTCCCAATGCCAAATTGCATATGAGGAAGCTTCAATGGTATCTCAAAATGTATGGACACAGCACTGCCAAGATCTAGACACTGTCATTCAGATAATACCTTGCATTCGGAAGGAGTTTTTGTGGTGGGCTCAGGAATGTCACCTAAACAAGGGACTCTCTGTGACCCGGCCAGAGGCGAGTCAGATTCTAACGACAGATGCCTCGGACAAGGCTTGGGGAGCACACCTCAATGGAAAATGGGTGCAAAACACGTGGCCTGTCAAACTCCAACATTTGCATATCAACTTGAAGGAAATGTTAGCAGTCCAGTTTGCATTGATGGCTTTCAAAGATTTACTTCACCCAGGGCAGGTGTTGATTCAAACAGACAACACTACTGTCATGTGGTACATCAACAAGCAGGGGAACCCATTCTTACCCCCTTTGCAGGCAAGCGATGATTCTGTGGGAAACTGCTCTCAATCTACACCTCAATCTTCAGGCAAGGTTTCTACCAGGAGCACAGAACTCCTTAGCAGATGTATTGAGCAGCCAAATAGTGGATCCTCACGAGTGGAAATTGGATCCTCATGTATTTCAACAGTTGACAGTGTTATGGGGAACTCCAGACATAGATCTGTTCGCTTCTCCACTAAATTACCAGTTGCCAAAGTTTTGCACAAAAATGTTTCATCACACAGCTTGGAAGGTGGGCGCTCTATCATTCAGTTGGAACAATCTGCATGTATATGCCTTTCCACCTCTGCCTCTTCTTCCCAAGGTACTCTTGAAGGCCAGACAAGACAAGCCAACCATGATTTTGATAGCACCGGATTGGCCTCGACAACACTGGTACCCACTACTGAGGAGCTTAGTACGAGAGCCTCCATGGCCTCTGCCTTTGATTCCGCACCTTTTGTCACAAGAGGACAGTCACTTCCTCAATGTCAAGATTCAGTCTCTACATCTAACAGCCTGGCATATTCTGTTTTAGACTCTGGAGGGTCTCAGCTTCCACAACAAGTTTTGAATGTTATTTTGGAGGCCAGGAGGCCTAGTACCAGGAAAGTTTACGCTGATAAATGGAGGAGATTTTTTTTTGGAGCAAAGGAAAGGACTTTGATGTCTCCAAACCTGATTTAAGTGTTGCTCTTCAATATCTTACTGAGTTATTGGACAAGGGTTTGTCTTTCTCCTCAATAAAGGTCCATGCTGCAGCCATTTCTGCTCACTATGATTGTGACCCTCCTTTATTCTCTCATCCTTGGTTTAAGCAATTTCTTAGAGGGGCAAAGAATATAAGACCCCGTAGAGCTCCTACTCCTGCTTGGGATCTCAATTTTGTGTTGGAAAAACTTACTCTACAACCTTTTGAGCCTGCAGCTACTGCCGAGTTAAAGTATTTGTCATGGAAAACTGCTATTTTGTTGGCCATTACCTCTGCAAGAAGGGTTTCTGAATTACAGGCCCTCATGGCAGTGGAGCCTTTCCTGATTTTTCATAAGGATAGGGTATCTTTGCGTACTAATCCATCCTTTATGCCTAAGGTGGTTTCTAGTGTGGCCTTAAATCAAACTATTCATTTGCCTACTTTTTATGCAAACCCCCAAAATAAAGGGGAGAAAATTTTGCATACTTTGGATATTCACAGGCAGGTGCGTTATTATTTGAGCAGAACCAAGGAGTTCAGACAGTCTCAGCAATTGTTTGTTTCTTTTGCTTTGGGTTCTCAGGGTAAACCTGTTTCAAAACAAACTATTTCTAAATGGATTGGGTTTTGTATTTCTTTCTGTTATTCCCATCATGGTAAGGAGATTCCTGCTGGAATCAGGCCTCATTCCACTAGGGCTACTGCTACTTCTTCGGCCTTTCTAGGGGGGTAGCTACAAAAGACATTTTGGAGGCAGCTACTTGGAGTTCAGTGCATACCTTTTCTAAACATTACCACCTTCCTCTTTATTCTAAGTCCAGGGCTGGATTTGCCACTGCAATTTTACAGGGCATTTTAGCGGCCCCTAATGCTTTATGATTTTTACCATCCTCCCTTTCCCGTCGCTTTGGGATTCTACCCATAAGTAAGGACTGCAGCAATGTGAGATGAAGAACATAGTACAGTTTTGTACCTACCATAAATGTAGATGTTCAAGATCCACATTGCTGCAGTCCCCTCCCTCCTTCCCCACTGTAGTTAGACTTTGTGTTATGCTTTAGGTGATGGTTGTTGTTGGGCATGTTTTGGGAGGTATTCTGTTTTGGCTGTGGCCTTCTGGTTTGGCCTTCTGACATCTGGGGCAAGAAAAGACTGAGGATATGACGTCGGTCATGCGCCTTTATACCCTGACGCTCTGATGTCAGATCTAAGCGCCCATGACCGTCGTCAGCCTAATACTTTGGTATTCGGGCCGACCGAGGACAGCGGACTACCCATAAGTAAGGACTGCAGCAATGTGGATCTTCGAACATCTACATTTATGGTAGGTACAAAACTGTACTATTTCCCTTTACTGCACTGTAGTGCAATCTCTGAGTTGGTATATTTAAGTAGCGGAGGGTGTGGGGGGCGCAGCCCCCCTGCATAGAGCGGGTTTTTTTTTGTTTTAGGTATTTTTATTTATTTATTTATTTATTTATTTACATTAAACGTCAGATTTCGAGCTTTCAAGTTCGAAGTTTAGTGCTTCGCACTTGTCAGCATTCGACAATCTGATATAGACCCGTTTCGGGAGGATAAAAGTACAAGGTGTGTGGGACGCCAAGGAGAGATGCAGTCTCATAAATATAAAAAAAATGATTGCCCTGATCAGGACACTCAACTCTGAATCATCTTTGGTTCCTGGGACCTCTTCAGGCTGTTTCAAACAGTACCACAGTCATCTGATAACATCAACCAGTCAAGGGAACCAGGTCATGTCCCCTTTGCATACTAGCCATGTTATCTTGGGATTTATCTTCATAGCACATTCTCACTCAGCAGGCATCCTATATTTCATTGGAGCAAAGCTGTGTGGCATACAAGCTGAGCAAGACAAGGGCAGACCCTCACAAATGGAAGCTGGATTTGATCCATCTGTGGGGAGTTCTCAAGTAGATGTATTTGCCTCCACTCTAAACAATCAGCTAGTAAGATTCTGCTTCATGACTCCATGCAAGTAAGTCTGGAAGACGGGTGCTTTTTCTTTTCCTCAAACAGGAATGTCTCTGCATGCTTTTCCACCCTTTCTGCTGATATCCAGGGTACTTCTAAAGATTCAGAATTAATCCCCCAGGATCATTGTAGTGACGTTCTTCTGGCCCAGGCAACTATGGTTCTGCCTTCCTTTGGAAATGGCCAGGGGCAATTACCACAAGCTTCCTCACAGACTGGATCTTCTCAGACAAGCACATGGGTTTTTAATACACCCCAACTCCAGATGTTAGGGTCTTTAGGCACTTGTGTACTGTGGACATGAAGCAGGTAATAATGGAGGCAAGAAAGCCTGCTACTAGAGAATCATACATTAGTCATTGGAAAAGGTGTTTTGATTGGTGACAACAACATAATCAGCACATATTCATGGCTAGTTGTTCTCTGGTTTTACAATATTTGTGTGAGTTACTGTCCTATTGCCTTTTTTACTCCTCCATCAAGGTTCATTTATCGGTCATTTCAGCATGTCTACCCGTAGATCCTCCTCTTTCAATGCATTTTCTTGTCAAAATTTTTTTCAAAAGGGTCTTGCGTAAGAGGCCTCCAAGAAAAGTGGTGCCCCCCTCCTTGCTATATTAATTTTTGTATTAGAGAAGCTAACACTTGCTCCATTTAAACCAGCTAACCTGTCTGACTTGAGGTTCTGAACATGGAAAACAGTTTTACTGATTGTTCTGACCTTTGCAAGAAGGGTATCTGACTTGCAGGCATTTATAGTGAGTCAACCCTATCTCATGTTCCACAGAGACAGAGTTTCTTTGAGAACTAATCCCTTCTTTTATGTCTAAAGTGGTATCTGAGTTTACTTTAAGGTAAACTATCCATCTCCCTGTTTTCTTTCCTGTACATAAAAATGAGGAAGAAAAGATACTTCATGCCTTCACTGTCCACAGTCAACTCTGGTACTGTCTCGACAAGACTAAATCTTTCTGATTTTCATATCAGTTTATTTCTTGTGAAGGTAAGAAGAAGGAACATCTTGTGTGAAAACATACTATTTCCAAATGATTGTCTAAAGTCATTACATTTTGTTATACTCACCACAACTAAACTGTTCCAGGCAATGTCAAACCTCAGTCTACTAGGGCCATGGTTTCATCTGTAGCTTTTTAGAAAGGGTTGGATTCTAGAAGTATTTTAGAAGCTGAAACTTGGTCATCTGTACAAACTTTTACAAAGCACTATAAGCTTGATTCCTTCTCTAGGTCTAGATCAGGCTTTGCTAGCACCATTCTCCAGGGCCTCTTCTCCTTCCACCTTCTAAATGTAGTAAGCTAGGGTAATCTACCTATACAGCCAAGTCTACAGCAGCAGTGATCCATATGATGAACATTGTACAGTTGAGTAAGTAAACTTGCCATAACTGTAGATGTTCAAATGATCACTGCTGCAATAGCTGCTCCCTCCTTCCATTCCCCTTGGTTTTTTTTTTGGTGTGTTGTTTATGCCAGTGTGTGGATATTTACTTTTTGTTACTTCTAGCAGTCCTTTCAGAGCTCAGCCTCTCTCTCTCTGTTGGCATGAAAGCTCTGAAGGGCTTTGTGCCCAAACCTGTCTTTTTAGTCAGCTCATCTTGAGCTGACTGATGATTTTGGGCACGTGGAAGGTACCCTGAAGCTTTGGAAGCTGGCCAGCTGTTATATCCTATATAGGATATAATTCATATAGCTAAGGCACAGCTGTACTTTATCTCACTTAGCTCAGTCACCACTGGCACTGGGGGAGTTGACATGGCAGTAGTAATCTGAATGTCACCATGTGAGATTAACAGTTATCAAACAAAGACTGAGTCATTCATCAGTTATTCTAAAATATCAGATGATGTCAGAAGAGACTGTGGTACTGTTGGTTTATTTGTTTGTTGTTAGTGGATAATGATGAAATGGCAACTGTGGTGTACAGATGTAAGTACAACAGAGAGCCATAACAAGAGCGAGGAACATATTGCAGCAAGTCAACAAGATGCAACATTTGTAGTAAGAAATCTGCTTGAAACTAGTGTTCAGACATCAGCATAAAACAAAGAGTAGCTCAGCATCAGACATTTAGAAATGGAAAACATATTAAATGAAAAGAACAGGATAACTTGCCTACTAATGAATAAATATTTGCATCACTTATATGCTTGCTGAAAGCATGTATTTTCAACATAGCTAGTAATAGTAGAGCTGCCACCTATCCAATTTATTTCTGGACTATCCAAAAATCAGAATGATTGTCTAGTAGTCCAGAAAACACTGTACAAGCTCTGGTTTTCTCTTTAGAAGCACCAACAGAATGCTGGTATTTGTTAAAACACCACTTCATTTTTCTAAAGTATATGAAATCTGGAACTTAAACGTTTGCCATTGATTAGTGATTTTAAATCTCAGTGATTTCTCAAAAAAAAAAAACACACAAATTTTCTGAGAAACAGATCAAAAGTATGAGGCTAAAATTCTGGACATTCTGCAAAAATATGGAGACAGTTGACTGGTATGGTGCTCATTGAGTGAAACCATCTAAGGTCTTATTTGATTTATTGATTAACTGTTGTTGGTGTAATGGTTGTTTGTTATCTTAGTTTATTGATCTACAGAAAACTAATTTTGATTATGTTATATATGTCTGTTGGACCATTATCATTTGTATGGTGAAGATTTTTTGTCTAAACCTCCACCGAAAATGGTCTTAACTATTTTGGACAACCCAATAAATAAAACACAAGTAAATAAATATGTGTAGGAGACCTTATTTGTTCTTTTGTGATGACTGATTTTCCCTTTTGGCTAATACACATCTTCTGCTAAAAGTGGTTTCTGAGTTGCCCTTTGATCAGTCTGCTTACCTCCTTCTTTTCTTTACCAGTGCAGAAACCAGAGGTAATAGCCCTTCTCACCCTAGATGTACACTGCCAGCTCAGGTTTTACCCGAAATAAATGCATGAATAAAGACAGGCCACACTGCTAGATTGGAGACAGCATCATGTTTTGCTGCCAGGTTGTGGACCACCTACTGGAAAATCATATGAGCAAAGGCCACTGTACCTGGGACATGGCTGCTTCTAGTGCCTGCCTCAAGAATGCTTCCATTCTAGACATCTGTAACACGATCACTTAATTTTAAATGTATACCTTCATCGGGCATTATTGGCTCAATAGCAACTCCAAGAGTCAGGCTTGCACAGTTTAGGCCTTTAGGAGTCAGCCTTCAGAATCTTGGTCTTGGGCTGTCCTACCTTTCCTTCCACCCTGGTGGCTTACTGCTTGAGATTGAACTCATTCATTGGACCCATCCAAGAGATTGCCTTTGCACATTTCTGTTGTATCTAAAATAAAATACCTGTCTTTAATAGATCATACATACCCACTCTGTGTTCCTCTATGTGTGAGAGATCCCTCCATATATAGCCTCAGCCGCTGAAGATCCATGTAAAGTGCCAAATATGTACTTTCATGTTACTGTTATAGGTGTCAATGTTCACTGATTTTTGTTGATGTGTAAGAAGTGTGATAGCTGTGGCTAAATGCAAACTTGCAGGCTTGGTGACAAGTTGCTCTTAATGTATTCATTTCATGGCATCACTTCATGCTCCAGCACCAAGCCTGCACACTTTGAGCATAGGCTGTTCTGAGATATATTGTTGGATTCTGATAGCTGGACAGAGTGACAACATTCATAGGCCCCCTTGCAGGTCATCTGAAGTGCTCAGCATGTATCTGTTTTTTTTCTCTCTGAACTTGATATCTCTTTCAAAGCCTAGAGTACTAAAACTATGCATGTCCCCCCAAATCCATTGTAATTTTAGATCAAGTCTCAAATGTTATACTGTCTGCATGTAAGTAGCTTGTTAAATGGAATATATTTGCTCTTTTGGACTGCAAAGAAAGGCACTGACCCCTTTTCTGTCAAGCTTTTTAATTCATTTTATTTTTCATGTAGATCAACTGAACTGCAAAATCCATTTTTAGCCATGACAGTGGATAAAAATGAAATGCAACTTAGAAACCTCAGAAAATGGGATGCTCCTCTATAGACACCAGGAGCCCTAAAACTACATTTTGCATCAGTGAAGAAGTCAAAACTGCGCTTCATACTTATTTACCTACTTATGAAGATTAGCTCAGTGCTTTCACTTTCTTTTTTGTGAAGCAGTTCAGGAGTTTTACTTTAAGTTCCTTTGTCCATCTTATCCTTCCATAAGCTCATTGAAAGTAAAGCTTTGCACGCCAAAGTTTTTTAAAAGCTTAATTTATACCAAACATCCATCCCAGTAACCATAGAATATCAATTGGGACCAGAATTTTGTTTTTAGTAAAAGTTTTACGTACGCCTTTTGAACCTTTGTATCTGTGATCTTGGGTAAACCCTTTGAAAGGGTTAGATCTTCTTTGGAGAGGGTGAGTTTAACATAAATCATAACACTTGGGTTAGCTCACTTTATTCTTGTTTTCTGCTAGCCAAAAGTTGAAAACGAACTGTCTGGTTCAGCATAGTATAACTGATGCATGCAGCAGTGACTATGATGTAGATAACCAGTGTTTGCAGCTTGGACACAGAAGGAGCCAAAAGGGGAAGGATGAGAGTGAGCCCTTCCTTGGTGGAGGGAGATAGTCTTATCCACTTCAGTGTTGACATCTACAGCAGTGTAAGGTATATGACAATATAGCCTTCTGTGCTGGGGTTACAGCCATGATGTAAGCAGTGACGCAAATAGCCAGGGAATGTGGCATTTGTGATATATGTTTGCATCCTCTAATGCAGTTGTAGTGTAAGTCGTGGCTGCAAGGGGTGGGAGTTAAATGTATAAACAAAAATGACCCACTTCACATCATATGATGTTACCACTTTTGATTTCTGACTTTAAAAGGAGTGAATGGGCTGTAGGGTTCTTCCCCTTAAGGGGTCAGCCCTTGCCCTAATGTAGATTGAATGGACCTGGGCTCTTGCCCTGAAGAGGAACATGTGGGGCTGTAGTGTACCTGAGAGGGAGGCCTGAAGTTCATGTGGAGTGGACACTCAAAAATAAAATAATAAAGAAATAATTTGACAAAACAGCGACATCTTTCATGTCTCATGCTCTCTAGGTACAGATGTATGTAGGCACAAAGCTCCTTTACATATCCTATATTCCACATTCTCATCCTTTCTACTTACTGTTTTGAGTTCTGCATATCTCATATCATGTCTCAAGTAATTTCTGCTGTGTAAAACCTGTTTTCTGTTAGAGTAATCATTTTATTGTGTTAAGTTTCTAGTTTTCACAATATTTATCATTACACTTTTACTTGTTTCATTGCTATTTTAAATTTTCACATATGACTGCTAAGTTGGTTAACAAAATCAAGTATGGTAGGCAAATAGCCCCAGAGAATCTCCATTCTCAATGTCAAGTTTACTTAGACAGTGAGCATAACATTGAAAGTTGTGAGCAATGTGGCATTTTTAAACAAGATACAAAATATAGACAGAAAGGTTTGATGTTAAGTTGTCCCATCTCACCTTCGTTCTTGCTGTTTGGGGTTCAGAGCCGATCCTTGGCTCTGACTCTGCTTACTTCTATAGCTCGAGAGTTGTTTACTGGCTCGAGGCTAACCCTTATCCCAGAATGCCCAGTGTCAGCTACCCAGATCTTGTTTGCCACTTCAGCTGCGAGGTTGCTTCGTTACTGGCTCAGGCTTAGTATAGTTTTTTTTCTATTATTATTGTTGTCTATTCTTCAGAATTTAACAAGTTTTTGTCTATATAGTATTTTGTATCCCCTTATCACCTTTTCTTGTGTGTTGTGCATTGATGGCCGCCGCTCCATACTCGCAGGCCTTTCTGTTTCCTCTGAACTTGTTTAAATTAGAGAGTTCTCCCCCCTTAGGACAGCCGTTTAAGTTAGATGCTCTTCTTTTTTTCTTTATTGTAAAAAAAAAAAAGACTGTTGGCTTCTTTAATTTAGTTGTTGAAAAATGTCTAGAGAGGCCAAAGTTTCCGGCTTCAAAAAGTGTGACTCATGCTGTCAGAAAATGTCTCTGACAGATGGGCACACTAGCTGTGTTTATTGTTTAGGGGCTGTGCACCTGCAGGACTCCTGCTCTATCTGTCATGCATTTAGTCCAAGGGTCCTGCAGGAGCACAAAGTGAAATCCTCTAAGTCTGTCAAGCCGTGTACTCCATCTTCGGAACCGACTCTTGGGCTTGAACAACCAAGTTTGTCGTTGCCGACTAGCATCAAGACAACTCCTCCCTCGGCTCCAACTGCTACCTCAGAGTCATCTCAGAGCTGATCCGCTCGATGCCACAGTCACCCTTGCTAGGAAGTGAATGCAGTTACCGCTCTTCATCCCACTCCTCTCGATCCTGTAGATTATCGGATCAGGACATGGAGAGAGTAGTCAGCAGGTTGCTTAAGTCACAGGCCCTTGCGAAATTACTTTCCAGCCCACCTCAGCAGGTTGCGGCTCCATCCACCTCTATCTCCATTCCTCCTCCGACTACACTTAGTTCGGAGCGGGAGACCATGGACACGCTGATGATAGAACTGGCCGCGGTGATCACCTCCTCCTCGATTCCGACGTCAGCTATGATCACCTCGATTATTCTGTCCATCAAGGGATCTAGGCGCCGAAGCTGTCTCGTCGGCTCTGAGAGGGGAAGTGGCATCGGACCCTTGTCCGACCCCACTCTCCCTCTTGGAGCTTCAGCGCTGGTGAGCTCGGCTCCTACATCGGCCTCGGAGCCATCACCCTCGACACTGAGAATGACTCCCATCTCTTCGGAGCCAGAGCTTTCTTTGCCTCAGGGTTGAGATGCCTTCGAGGTCATGCGGAGTGGGCTGTCCCCTGAAACAGCCCTACTGTCAGCCCCATTGGCTCTACCCCTTGTGGTGCCTGTGCCAACCTCTGCTCCTCCTCCGGCCCAAAAGCGTAGGGAACCTATGCCCCAGGACACCCCATTGAGTGATCCCTCTTCTACTGAGGCCTCCCCTGATCACTCAGAGGAGCCTCCCCAGAAGAAGTGTAAGAGGAAGCACCTAGACTCCCCTGAGTCTGTCACCTCAGATACAGACCTGGATGAATCGGAAGGGTCCCCCAGGTCCCCCTCAGAAGATGTTTCTTTTTTGGACATCCTTGAAATGCTTAGGCAGAAGGGTGGCTGGTCTTCCCTAGCCCCTACCGAGGACGAGTCTGTATACCTGAAAGCATTCGGTTTCCGACCCTCCACCTTCTGGGTGTCTCCACCTTTCGTTCCACTCATGTCTGCAGTGGCGCGAAAGGCTTGGTCAGCTCCGGATTCTGTGAAACCTACTCCGAGGAGACCAAATAAAATCATAACAGCTCCCCAGGACAAACTATTTCTCACTAAAGGTGTGCCAGTTGATGCCATGGTAGTAGCAGCTGCCACCAAAAAAGAGTTAGGAGAAACTTCTTCGTCTGTCCATCCACCAAACAAAGAGTCTAGGACCATGGACAGATATGTGAAGCAAATATTTTCCTCAGCGACCTTCTTCATGAGGTCCCTGAATTATCTCTCTCACTTTACATGACTTAAAAGGGATCTCATAAAAGAGCTTGGAGATACCCTACAAGATCCTACAGCTGAGAGAGCATCAGCCAAAATAGCTTCCCAGCTTGCGACTCTTAATTCAATAGTCAACTCCTCCATGAGGCTTATTTCCTATGCAGCCGATGGAGTTAGCAGAGCCACAGGTACAGGAGTGGCTCTCAGGAGACATGCTTGGCTGCGGCTGTGTCAATTTGCGGAACCCTTTCGAGCGTCCTTCACAAATACTCCCTTTGATGGCTCCTCGCTATTTGGGCCTCAGGTGAAAGACATGCTTACCAGGTGTGAGCAGGAAGGCAAGACGCTCTCTGTCATGGGAGTCCATTTTTCCACTTCTAACAGACCTTATCCCAAAGGTCAGAGGGGTGGAAAGATATGGTTTCGAAAATCCCAGGGACCCTTGCCTGACACATGTGGTGATTTATCCACCAGGGGCAGAGAGGGAAACAACAACAATGGCAGACGCCACCCTCGTGGCAGAGGGGGACCGCAAAATCAGGGTGACAGAGAAACTTTCTATGCCAAACCCTTCCAGCATCCCTGACAGGTTACCCGACTGCTCACCTCTGGAGGCAGTCGGTGGAAGGCTTTTGCTGTACCCAAAAGCCTGGCAAAATATAACAAGAGACAGATGGGTACTATCTATTATATCCAGAGGTTACAAAATTCCCTTCCATCAGCCCCCTCTAGAGTCAAAAAAGTCCATCCCAGATGTCCCAACCAGTCTAAGGGATTAAGCAGTCATACAAGTCTCAAAACTGCTAGAAAAAAGAGCCATTCAGGAAGTCCCCGCAGACCAACTAGAATCCGGAACTTACTCAAGATTCTTTTTAGTACCAAAAAAAGACAAGGGACTGGAGACCAATACTGGATCTCAGCAGATTGAACCAATCTGTACAAAAAGAAAAGTTCTGGATGGTAACACTGCAGTCCATTCTCCCCTTTCTGGGTCAGGACAATTGGATGTGCTCTATAGATCTTCAGGATGCGTACTACCATATCAAAATGGACAGATGCTCCAGGAGAGTTCTTCACTTCCAGGTAGGGGCCAGTCATTACCAGTTCAGAGCTCTGCCCTTTGGTCCCACCACAGCCCCAGGGTGTTCACCAAATGTATGGCAGTAGTCACGGCTCACCTGAGAAGTCAAGGATTCCAGGTGTTTCCTTATCTAGACGACTGGTTTCTGACTGCTACCACCAGGCATCAACTCTTAGAGGCACGGGATTATACAGTATCAACCTGCACCCAACTAGGCATTACAGTAAATTTTGTAAAATCTGCCTTGTTGCCCTGTCAGTCTGTTACATATATAGGAGCAGAATTAAACACAAAACAGATGTTTGCAAGGTTACCTCAGGAAAGAGTTTTCACTATTCATCAACAAGTGTCACTTCTAATGCAGAACAAAAAGATTCAAGTCAGACATGTCCTGCAAGCTCTAGGCTCCATGGCAGCTGCCATTCTTCTTATTCCATTAGCATGTTACCACATGAGAATCCTTCAGTGGCTTCTTTTCAAGCAGTGGTCCTTCCAGGAACTACCCATGTTTCACATGATCCTGATTACAGAAACATGCAAAAGACACCTCTCTTGGTGGATGGTCTCCCCACTGGTGACTCAGGGCAGACCTTTCATACAACCCCCTCCGGTAGCCACAGTGACCACGGACGCCTCCCTGATAGGGTGGGGGGGCATTATCTAGGCAGGACAGTCCAAGGCATGTGGCAACCTCACGAGTACCATCTGCATATCAGTGTCCTAGAAATGAGAGCAGTGCTCCTAGCATTGCAAGCTCTTCAAGACTCGCTTCCTTCAGGGACTATTGTGATCCAAACAGACATGTCAGTTGTGTGGTACATCAACAATCAGGGCCTGACCAGGTCCCACCCCTTGTGTCGAGAAGCCCTCAGACTATGGCGATGGGTGATTTCCTCCCAACGTTTTCTGACAGCAATGCAGTTCCCTGGAAAATCCAACGTTATAGCGGACAGGCTCAGCAGGGCTATCCTCATGCCTCACGAGTGGTCTCTGAATCAGGAAGTTGCAGATCTTATCTTCCATAAATGAGGCCAGCCTTGCTGCGATCTATTTGCCACTCCCCTCAACAACAACTGCAGCAGCTACTTCTCCCTGCTTCCTCCTCCACGTCAAACACCCAGGGACGCTGTAGTCCATGATTGGCCTCAGGGACTCCTTTATGCATTTCCCCTAATTCCAGGACTCATACAGAAAGCAAAATCGTTAGGTTGCAAAATGATCCTCATTGCCCCCTATTGGCCTCGACAGATATGGTTTCCATTCCTGCACCTCCACCTCCTAGACCAGCCTTGGATTTTGGACCCAGTGCCAGATCTTTTGATTCATCAGTCAGGTGGGTTACACCAATCCCTTCAGACTCTCAAGCTCACAACTTGGTTACTCCACTTCCTACCTTAGCCAGGCTCCCTGGGAGATCCCCAGCAGTTCGTGATATTATTGTTTCCTCCCATAAGTCAACTATGAGAAAGACTTATGCTAGCAAATGGAAAAGGTTTTCTTACGGGGCAGAATCTAGAAACTTAGATCCCTTTTCAGCCCCAGTCCATCAAATTCTAGAATTTCTAGCAGAGCTTTTTCAGTTGGGTGCGGCTGCTGCTACCATCAGGGTACAACTGGCTGCCATATCTAATTTTCATATTGGAATTCTTAATTCTAGCCTAATGTCTCATAAGCTCTGCAAAGCCTTCATGAGAGGAACATCTCTTCTTAGACCCCCCAGTGAGGGATCCCCCCTCCTCCTTGGGATCTCCATTTAGTTTTGACTTCTTTAATTCTGCCTACCTTTGAACCAGCAGCATCATGTCCCTTAAAATTTCTTTCTTGGAAAACACTTTTTCTGGTTGCTATTACCTCAGCTAGATGTGTTTCAGTACTTCAGGCACTCTGTGTTTGTCCTCCATATATGGTGTTTCACAAAGATAGAGTTTCTCTGAGAACCAGCCCATCCTTCATACCAAAAGTCTGTTCAGAAAACAATTTAAATCAATCCATTGATTTCCCCGTCTTCTTTCCCAATCATAGCAACAAGGCAGAATACAGTCTTCACCAACTGGATGTGCATAGACAATTACGTTTTTACGTCCATAGGACTAAAGAGCTAAGAAAGTCAGACCAGTTATTTCTCTCCTATGCTCACAGTAAGCAAGGCCTTCCAGTTTCTAAGGTGACCTTATCCAAATGGTTATGTGACACCATTGCCTTTATTTATCATTTAAGACATAAAGATCTACCAGCAAAACCAAAAGGACATTCTACTAGAGCATTAGCCACTTCTGTAGCCTTTCAGTCTATATTGCCCATATTTGTGCAGCTGCCACTTGGGCAAATCCTCATACCTTTATCTCTCATTACAAAGTGGATGTGGTCTCCCAGAGCAGGGCTTCCTTTGGTTCCACTGTTCTGAAGAGTCTGTTCCAATGAGCCACCCGGGGTCTTTAGGTGCTAGGGACGCTGTCCAAAACAGCAAGAAAGAAGGTGAGATGGGACAACTTAACATAAAGAAGTTATGTACCTACCATAACGTTCCATGTTAGTTGTCCTTCAACTCGCCTTCATTCTTGCGTCCCCCCCCCCCCTCCTTCCCCCTTCCTGGAGGATTGAGAGGAGTTCACTATGGTTTCACTGGCTGATTTCCATTTTCTTGGTTCACATGCCAGGTAATTTTATGACAGTTTACTCTGATCTTTTATTTGGTAAATCAGTTTTTAGGTTACTTTATATGTCTAGTGTGCACTATCACAAATGAGATCTGGGTAGCTGACGCTAGGCATTCTGGGATAAAGGTTAGCCTTGCACCAGTAAACAGCTCTCGAGCTACAGAAGTAGGCTGAGTCGGAGCCGAGGATCGGCTTCGAACCCCAAACAGCAAGAAGGAAGGTGAGATGAAGGGCAACTAACATGGGATGTTATGGTAGGTACATAACTCCATTTTTTTTCTTTTCTTATGGAAAAATATATAGTTGATTGAAAAAAGAAGTCAAAGAAAATATATGGTAGAGACCACAAAATGGAGAAATTCAAAACATATGTTCAGAAAAGGACTGCATCCCTATCATATTCTAGCATATTTTTAGTATTGCATTGCCTTCTTCAACTTCATTTGAGACTGGTGTTTCATTTTACAGACTCAAAAATTTAGGGCTGTGAAGTTGGGTTCTTGTGTGCCTGTTAAGTACAAGCTAAAACAGGTACCTTTATCAGTACTAACATCAAATAAAATTTTGGCTATTCCAAATATAGTTTGAATGGCAAAAAATCTTCTGAGCCTCAAGTTTCTGTTATGCAGGCACCCACTTGTACACTACTGTTGACAGCTCTTGCGTCTAATTCTGAAGGAACCAGTTCTCCTATTTCTATTTTGCCTTTATATAGATAGCAGGAAATAGTACCAAGTTTATCAGAAAAAAATCGCCATACCATTGCTGACCTATTCAGAGAGTGGCATAGGTCAGATTTTAGATTGAAACATTTACACCTACAACAGTACAAACAAAGGGCTTAGCTAAGAAAAACACAAAACCTAGAGTCTTTCTCCAGTTTCATTTGAAGAAGAGTTACATACTTTTTCAGTACAGCATACCTACCCACAGTTTGCCCTTTTGGACCATGAAGATCTCCTTCACAGTCCTCTAGCTGTCCACCACAAGCTAATAATTTTTCTTAAACCATTAAGAATTAAAGGGATATTTATAACTGGCCTGTCACCAATTCTTCATTTGCGAAAAGGAGATGGTTATAACATTGCAGATTACAGAGGCTTTCTCCTTTGTTTAAAATCTTTCAAGATATGTAGCAGAAAAATTATCTACGTCCTGTCAGCCACCTGCTGATATTTTATTTATTTATTCTTATTTTTATTTTACTATTATTGATAGTGAATCATGAAGTGCAGTGGATTAGCAAGGAGGAAGTATGGATAGTTATGAAGAGGATGAAGAACAGAAAGGCTGTTGGTCCAGATGACATACCTGTGGAAGCATGGAGGTGTTTAGGTGAAATGGCAGTGGAGTTTTTAACTAGATTGTTTAATGAAATCTTGGAAAGTGAGAGGATGCCTGAGGACTGGAGAAAAAGTGTTTTGATACCGATTTTTAAGAAGACGGGTGATGTGCAGAGCTGTAGTAACTACAGAGGGATTAAACTCATCAGTCACAGCATGAAGTTATGGGAAAGTAGTGGAAGCTAGGTTAAGAAGGGAGGTGATGATTAGTGATCAGCAGTATGGTTTCATGCCAGGAAAGAGCACTACAGATGCAATGTTTGCTCTGAGAGTGTTGATGGAGAACTACAGAGAAGGCCAAAAGGAGTTGCATTGTGTCTTTGTGGATTTAGAGAAAGCATATGACAGGGTGCCTAGAGAGGAGTTGTGGTATTGTATGAGGAAGTCGGGAGTGTCAGAGAAGTATGTAAGAGTGGTATAGGAAATGTACGAGGGTAGTGTGACAGCGGTGAGGTCTGCAGTGGGAGTGAAGATTGCGTTTAAGATGGAGGTGGGATTACATCAAGGATCAGCTCTGAGCCCTTTCTTATTTGCAATGGTGATGGACAGGTTGACAGACGAGATCAGACAGGAGTCACCGTGGACTATGATTTTTGTAGATGACATTGTGATCTGTAGTGAGAGTAGGGAACAGGTGGAGGAGACCCTGGAGAGGTGGAGATATGCTCTAGAGAGAAGAGGAATGAAGGTCAGCAGGACTAAGACAGAATATATGTGTGTGAATGAGAGGTAGGACAGAGGAATGGTGAGGATGCAGGGAGTAGAGGTGGCAAAGGTGAATGAGTTTAAGTACTTGGGATCAACAGTTCAGAGTAATGGTGAGTGTGGAAGAGAGGTGAAGAAGAGAGTACAGGCAGGATGGAGTGGGTGGAGAAGAGTGTCAGGAGTGATTTGTGACAGATGAGTACCAGTAAGAGTGAAAGCGAAGGTATACAAGAGGGTAGTGAGACCAACTATGGTATACGGGTTGGAGACAGTGGCATTGACAAAAAGGCAGGAGTCAGAGCTTGACGTGGCAGAGTTGAAGATGTTAAGATTTGCACTGGGTGTGACGAGGATGGACAGGATTAGGAATAAGTATATTAGAGGCTCAGCCCAGGTTGGAAGGTTTGGAGACAAAGCCAGAGAGGCAAGATTACGTTGGTTTGGGCATGTGCTGAGGAGGGATGCAGAGTATATTGGGAAAAAGATGCTAAGGATGAAGCTGCCAGGTAACAGGAAAAGAGGAAGGCCTAAGATAAGGTTTATGGATGTGGTGAGAGAGGACATGCAGCCGGATGGTGTGACAGAGCAAGATGCAGAGGACAGGAAGAAATGGAAACAGTTGATCTGCTGTGGCGACCCCTAATGGGAGCAGCCAAAAGAATAAGAAGACTATTATTGTTTAACGTATTTATCCTGTTTGGGTTGTCAGTCATCAAAATGGTCTTCTGTAAGATGAGCTCAGAGTTATTCACTCAAAAGAGAGGTCTTTTGTATGATGAGTACAGAGCTGTTTTCTCAGATGGGAGGTGGAATAGTGGTGTTCTCAACAGTCAGTCATTAGTGCAGAAACTCTCATGTCATCCCTCAGCTGCAATTTTTAATTATTTGAACTTTTTTCCCACCATTGATAATACATAATTTGTTCCCTTCTTTGGGTTTTTGAGATCTTGCCATGTCCCTACTTACAGGCAGGTCCTCCCACTACTGTAAAGATGTATTTAGTGGTCCAACCTTAGTAAGGTCATAAAAGTAAAAAAGTAAAGCTGAAACCAAGTTCGCAATGGATGCACAATAAATGAAATCTGAAGCCAGAAGTAAAATTACTTCTTTAATAGACCATAAGTTCAACAAAATGGTTTGGATTAAACGCTTTCATCCACACTAAGGTGGACTTCATCAGAATACCTGCCATTATCTACTATTATTTAAAAACGTTTTGGCGCCAAATTCCGCCAATCTTACAAATTTAAAGAGACATAGTATCATTTTCCATCATATTGGTAATTCGTAAAAAATCCAATATTATCTTGCATTACCTATTACTTATTTCATTCATATGACCAAAAATTTATAATAGGAAACCATACAATACTTATATAATTGATATAGTATAGAAAAATACAAAACATACAAGCAATATATCCTAATACTATGAATTCCTATTGAATATTTCATAAAGAGTATTTATAAAACGTATGTTAAAATCAATTGACTACATCTATCTTGAAAAATCTATGCCAATATTCTAATATTTGACTGCAAGTTGCATTTCAGAGACTGAATATATATACTCTGCTCAACAAAGAATATATATATATATATATATATATATATATATATATATATATATATATATATATATATATTTATATATATATAGAGAGAGAGAGAGAGATGTTATAACTATCCATCCTGTCATCTCATAAAAAATGTGTGACTTGAAAAATATATAACCATCATAAAAATTGATCCTGTCTAAAACTAATACCTCTGCTAGTGCAATTGTAAAATAGGTTTAATAGTGATATATTCATTTAGTCCAGGTTCTTTAGCGGCATCTGTTAATATTTGCCATATTATTTCTTTTTTACTCAACTGTGCCTTTATATTTCCACCTCGTGGATCAACCTTGATCTGATCAATTATCCCAAATTTAAATGTATGTGCCTTGCCATGTGTTGCTATATGCCTATATAGTGCATTATTAGTATCCTTAGTTCTAATGCTATAAAGGTGGTCATATATTCTTTTTTTTAGTTGGTGTTCTATCTTACATATATAATAAAAAGAAAATGACATACACTTAGCTAGGTATATCACATTTCTACTGTTACATTTGCCTTGTCTAAAGTTAATATTAGTCTTGATAACATTTTCTAACATGACCCCTTTGATGTCTGATATTGCATGGCACTGCCTGCAATATCCACATTTACTAGTATATCTACCCTGATCATTCTTAACTCTTACCAAAGGTCCAGACTCCATTTTTATCTTTAAATTATCTCCCATTTTATGTACAAAAACGGGTGCTTCACCCAATAATTTCTTTATTTCATGATCCCCCACTAGCATATTCCAATTTCTTCTAACTATATTTTTTATGTAGTTAACACAGGGGAAATATTCTAAAACACAAGCTCCAGTGTAATGTTCAACAGTGTTTTTCTTTTGTAGATCCCAGTTCTTTGCCCAATAAAGGTGGATATTTTTCCCCATTCACTTACTACATATTTAATGACATAATTCAAAATGTGAATAGGATAACCTCTAGATTTAAACATGATTCCTATATAATTTATTTCATTCACCATGTCGCCATAGTTGGATGTCATGCGTGCAGCTCTAATGCATAAGCCCTTAAAAATATTCTTCATCATATTTCTAGGATGGTTACTAGTGTATTCTAGATAACTATTAGAAAAAGTGATTTTTCTAAATATTTTGGACTGAAAACCCTCACTAGAATTTGAAATATACGTGTCCAAATAAGAAATACCTCTAGGGCTACAAGCGTATGTGAATTTCAAAAATGTGCTAGAACTATTCAAAAATTCAATAAAAGGCTGAATACTGTCCATATTTCCATCCCACAATATAAAAATGTCATCCAAAAATCTATAGTAGTACAACACATGTTTGTAATAACTACTATAAAACAACTTGGTGGTTTCCCATTCCAACATTACTAGGTTAGCAAATATGGGAGCACAAGCCACCCCCATTGCTGCTCCCCTAGTCTGTCTGAAATTCTCTCCCTCAAAGTGTATAAAGTTGTATTCTAACACCATGGACTTTAATTCCATTATCAGGTTTATCTTATCCCAATCCAAGTTGGAATATTTCCTTAAGCTGTTGCAAAAGTCATCTAGACCTTGCTGTTTAGGTATACATGAAAATAAATCAATGACATCAATGGTGATAAAAATAATATTCTCTTTCCATACATTAGTGGTTCATTTTGCCAAAAAGGACCATGAATCTTTAATTATGTGTGGGATATTGTATATTGGTTTCAACCATCTATCTATAACCACACCTCAAGGATGAATTTTAGAATATCTACCTGATACAATGGGACGAAAAGGAGGCTGTTTGATATTTTTATGAACTTTGGGTATACCTATAATGGTAGCAAGTGTAGGGTGTTTTATCTTCATAAAATTGTGTAAATCAAGGGTAATATGGTTATCCAGCAAAATCAATCCGTTTATATCCAATATTAATCTCATTAACTGAAACAGTTTCATAATTTTCTGTTTCATATAGTATCTTATACATTTCATTGATATAATCAAAGGAATTATATAAGACCATCCTTCCCCCTTTATCTGGTTTCATGACTCTAATATCTTTGTTGTCAATAACTTGAAGCAATACTTCTCTCTCTTCATCAGATAAATTGTCTTGAAAGCTTATTTTACCCTTTTGTTTAGATATTTTATAAACGTCATTAGTCACTGATTTTTCAAAAATTGTCAGGTGGGGATGGGGTGGTGGTATAAATGTACTTTTCTTCCTTAATTCATCATGTACATATTGCTGAGTATTGTTTCTAAAATATAAAGCCAAATTTAATTTTCGAGTGTATACCTTAATTTCCGTTATAGTATCAACTAGATTGAACCTGGACCTAGGTATATATTTCATTCCCTTAGAGAACAAAGTAAAATGTTCCTGCCTAATATCAACACTAGTATAGTTATATATCTTAAAATCATTATATGTATTAATTATATTGTTACTTGAATCAAATTCTGTATGTTCAATGGGAAGTGTGGTTTCTAATGCCATGGTGTGGTTCTCTCCCCCAATGGTAATCCATTTTGGGTGTCTGATTCCAACCTTGTCTTTGTTTCCTCTACTTCAGTTCTTTCTCTGCCCCATAGGGGCTACATTTTGTCTCCCTCTCTGAAAATTCTGACCTCTATAATTGTCATTGTTTCTTCCTGTCCTAGTATCTAAATATGTCTCATTTCCTTCATGAAAGTCATTAACTACATTTTCTTTCCACAAATAAACTTTGTTGTTCTTATATTGATCGACATCTCTCTTAATTTATTTACTTTTCTTGTTGTAAATAGCCTGCACCTTTTTGTAAACTTGGGTATATTGTTTTTCATACAATTTCTCCCATTGCAGGAACAAAAGGTCATTAATAATGTTATTTAATTTCTCAACCTCAGCCAATAGTTTACATAATCTTTCATCATTTTTCTAAATAAGGAATCTCATAAATTCAAATCCAAATCTATTAAATAACATGTTAAATTCTGTTTTAGAATGTTCATCTAAATGCACACCCATAGGAACCTTAAAAAACCGCAACCCCGTAGGTACTATATTCAAAGCAATACATTTGCTTAAATAAGCGTTGTCAATTTTGATCCCTTTAATGGCAATCAATTTTTTCCCCAAAACATATATCAAGTCCTTTAAAGTTCCTTGAGTAGTAATGTGTTGTTGGCTTACTCGTAAATCAGTTTGACTTTCACCACTGAAGTCAAAATCTTTAGACAAGAAACAGTCTAGTTGGTTGACACCTTGTCCAACACTAGTGTTGGGAACCGGACAGCCCCTAGGGCTCGAACAACAAATAACAGTACCTTTTTGGTTGGTCATACTCTTAACAGCCATAGAGTAAGTTTTGATGTTCATAGGGTGTTTAGGTCTCGCACCCGTGCGTTCACTATCCTCACTGATGTTAAAAATGGAGAAGTCAAAAGTGTATTCCTTGTCAGATGAAATAGTTCTGTTACGCATGTCAGTCTTAGCTTTCAAATCCACTAAATCTCCAACTGTTGGTCGATTGTTGCCCGCTCCCTGGCCATTAGGTAGTTCTGACTGTAACGAACTGCTGCTGATGTTACAGTTTGGCAGCATCGCCTGCGTGCCATGACTTTTACCATCCGCTTGAGAGACTAACTCTCTGTCTGTTTACTTCGCCTTTTAAGATTTGGACTTCTGACTGAAGTCATTGCACATCATCCCGGTCCAACTGAGCATTAGGTATTTCATTAGTAACATCCATAACTAAACAACAATAAGAAATACCTCTAGGGCTACAAGAGTATGTGAATTTCAAAAATGTGCTGGAACTATTCAAAAATTCAATAAAAGGATGGATACTCTCCATATTTCCGTCCCACAATATAAAAATGTCATCCAAAAATCTAGAGTAGTACAACACGTTTGTAATAACTACTATTACACAACGACCCTTCATTAATATTTCAAAACGTGCATGCTGATTGGTCAGCATGCACGTTGTAAATTAGAGTTATAGTAAAAAAAGGACCATGAATCTTTAGTTATGTGTGGGATATTGTTGTATATTGGTTTCAACCATCTATCTATAACCACACCTAAAGGATGAATTTTAGAATATCTACCTGATACAATGGGATGAAAAGGAGGCCGTTTGATATTTTTATGAACTTTGGGTATACCTACTATGGTAGCAAGTGTAGGGTGTTCTATCTTCATAAAATTGTATAAATCAAGGGTAATAGGGTTATCCAGCAAAAATTCCTCTATACATAAATCAATCCGTTTATATCCAATATTAATCTCATTAACTGAAACAGTTTCATAATTTCCTGCTTCATATAGTATCTTATACATTTCATTGATATAATCAAAGGAATTATATAAGACCATCCCTCCCCCTTTATCTGGTTTCATGACTCTAATATCTTTGTTGTCAATAACTTGACACATTTTTGAAATTCACATACGGTTGTAGCCCTAGAGGTATTTCTTATGTGGACACGTATATTTCAAATTCTAGTGAGGGTTTTCAGTCCAAAATATTTAGGAAA